>NW_026924723.1:0-24824 GCF_032062105.1 Saccostrea cuccullata
CCCCCCCCTCCTGGATCAAGGAGTTGGGGGGGGGGGTACATAGTCTGAAAACAAATTTATGCTTTGAAATCTGCTCTTTGGTATTAATCAACCATTTTATGATAAAATTTGCAAAATTTTGAAATATGTGGCCCCAGGGTCAGTGGTTCTTTTGGGGTGAGGTGCACAACTGGTTAAAAAGTGGAAGAACATTTTCTCTTTGTAACTCTGATCTACCTCTGGGTATTGAATAAGTATAGTAAGCATGCTAAGTTTTTAAATTATGATAAGCAATGGTGCCTCTTTCAAAATTGTGAATTGTGAATTTCATGGCCTCTGGTTTAAAACATGAACCAAATTTAATTGTTTGAAAGTTGTTACACAATACTCAGGTGACCTATAAGGCCCGTGGGCCTCTTGTTTTATTATGGGTTCATTTCTTTAACTTGCAATATTAACAAAGATTCTTTTCCATCAGTTTTAAGAGGGAAAAAACTACAAAGGTCAGTTCCTGCATTTATTTAAATACATTTTGAAAATACCAACAAAAGTTTTTTGCTAAAATTGAGAAACGTTCTTTTTTGACATGGAAGATTATGCAGTAGGTCAGGGTACCATAGAATCTGAGACACAGAAAACTTTTCCTCCATTTAAGATGAAATCGTATCAAGAGTAACCAGTCTTCAAAAACACCTATATTTCGATTACAGGCTCAAAATGAAAATAAAGGTCAAAACATTTATATATAAACACAAGAGGCCCACAGGCCTTATAGGTCACCTGAGTAACCTATAACAACTTTCCAACAACTGAATTTAGTTTGATTATTTTAAACCAAAAGCCTTGAAATTCACAATTTTGAAAGAGGCACTATTGATTATCATAACTATACACTTAGAATGCTTATTTTGGTTACTTAATACCCAAAGGCAGATCAGAGTAACAGAGAGAAAATGCATTTCCACTTATAACCACCATTTGTGCACACCAACCCAGAGGAAACACTGACCCTGGTGCCACATATTTCAAAATTTTGGAAATTTTATAAATTTCATTTCATCAGAAATGGGTGATTAATATCAAAAAGCAGATTTCAAAGTATTACTTTATTTTCAGACTCCCCCTCCCCCCGCGCGTCTGCAGTACCCCTTATGCAGGGGCTCTGAAATTTACCATTTTTGAAAGAGGCATCTTTCTTCATCAAAAATATATACCTAGATCAGTGGCATTATACCAAGGAGCAATGGAAAAGATTTCCAAAGAATTCATGCGTTTTCACAATATAATCATTATAGAGCCCCGCCCTAACACCTGAGAACTCCTGACCCAGGGGTCATGAAATTCAAAAATTGGGAAGAAGCATCATAATTATGTAAATAGTTCATTGATTTATACCCAGGAGCATAGGAGAAGATTTTTAAAGAATTTATGCATTTTCACTATATAATCAACAGAGCCCCGCCCTAACACCAGAACCCCTGATCCTGGGGCCATGAAATTCATAATTTTGGAAGAGGCAGACTTATTCAATATAACCATGTCCTTCGTTAGTCTAGTTCATACCCAGAAGATTTTTTTAAAGAATTATTGTACATGTATTTTCACTATAAAACAATTAAAGAGCCCCGCCCTAACACCAGAACCCCTCACCCATGGGCTATGAGATTCATAATTTTAGAAGAGGCATTCTGGGTCATCATAACTATGTACTTAGTTTGTTTGTTTAAAACCCAGGAGCAGAGAAGGAGATTTTCAAAGAATTGATGCATTTTCACTATATAACCAATAAGGCCCCGCCCTAACACCAGAACTCCTGACCCAGGAGCCATGAAATTCACAAATTGGGAAGAAGCATCCTTCCTCATCATAACTATGTACATCATTCTTTGGTTAAATATCCAAGTGCAGAGAAGATTTTTAAAGAATTTATGCATTTTCACTATATAATCAATTGAGCCCCGCCCTAACACCAGAACACCTGACCCTGGGGCCATGAAATTCACAATTTTAGAAGAAGCAATCTTATTCAACATAACTATGTACTTGGTTAGCTTATTTAATGCCCAGGAGCAGAGAAGAAGATTTTAAAAGTAATAATCCATTTTCAATATACAGTCTATTTAGCCCCGCCCTAGCACTAGAACCCCTGACCCTGGGGCCTTGAATTTCACAATTTTGATAGAGGACTAAATGCTGATTACAATCATGCCAACAGTTTGACTGCTTGGTGTTCAGGAGCACAGAAGATTTTTAAAGATTGCACTAATTTTAGTGGTTTTGGCCCCACCCCTCAGGCCCCAGGGGGGCAGGGACCATGAAATTCACAATTTTTCTTCCCCTTCACCCATAGATGCTTTGTGCTAAAATTGGTTGAAATTGGTTGAGCGGTTTCAGAGAAGAAACTGAAAATGTTCAAATGTTTACGCACGACGACGGAAACAACAGATAGCAATAGGTCACCCGAGTTTACTCAGGTGACCTAAAAAGATATATGGAACATTTAATCATATCCAAGACTATATCAAAATATGATGATGCCTTGAAAGGCAGATTTCAATTTAAAATATCGTCTACCTCCCTTTTTTCAAGAGCTGGAATTATGGATAATTTACTGTTTAGCGCTGGAATTAAGACAATTCATCAATTACCATTGAACTGTTCTTAGTATTAAACAAAGATTTTATAGACAAATTGCTATTTATATTGAATTAAATGGTTCCAAAATGTAGGTGGGAATCGAGAGTTAGCGTGTGTATTTCTTTATACTCTCCGCACGCACCCACCAAAATGATATTTTGCTAAATAAATTCTGAAACTGTGATAAATAAATGGAAAAAAGTTTTAAGTTGGTGGGTGTATGCGGAGGTACTGAAATATCAAAGACATTGTAGGAAAATCACATGTTTACGGGAAACATCTTCAGTTAGATCAGTATTTGAGACATTATAAGTGTACTACATGTATAATTAAATTTTAAAACGTTTCAGTGAAAAACAGTTTCCAAACATTAAGAATATGAACAGTTTTCATAATGTTGATAACTTTAAAATTTTGTGAATTTTGGGGTCATTTTAGGGCTTCTTTGTAGCTCTCCATTGGCAAGTGGTGGCTCCATACGTGCGAAAAATTCTCGAGTGTTTGAAGTTTTTATCGTCAAAAAATGTACTTAGTTTATTTAATACCCAGGAACAGAGAAGAAGATTTTTAAAGAAATGATCTATTTTCACTATATAATCAATACAGCCCCACCCTAACACCAGAACCCCTGACCCTGGGGCCATAAAATTCACAATTTTGGAAGAGGTATTCTTGCTCATCATAACTATATACTTAGTTCATTCGTTGAATACCCAGGAGCAGAGAAGAAAATTTCAAACAATGTCTGCATTTTCTCAGTATAATCAATAGAGCCCCACCCTAACACCCGAACCTCTGACCCTGGGGTTATAAAATTCACAATTTTGGAAAAGGCATTCTTCCTCATCATAACTATGTAGAGAAGAGGATTTTCAAAGAAATAATGCATTTCCACTATATAATCAATATAGCCCCACCCTAGCACTAGAACCCCCGACCCTGGGGCCATGAATTTCACAATTTTGGTAGAGGACTCAATGGTCATTACATTCATGCTAACAGTTTGACTGCTTGATGTCCAGGAGTAAAGAAGATTTTTAAAGATTGCACTAATTTTAGTGGTTTTGGACCCACCCCTCAGGCCTCAGGGGGACAGGGACCATTAAATTCTTAATTTTTGTTCCCCTTCATCCATAGATGCTTTATGGCAAATTTGGTTGAAATTGGTTGAGTGGTTGCAGAGAAGAAGCTGAAAATGTTCAATGTTAACACATGACGAACGACGCACGACGACGGACGAAAACAGATAGCAATAGGTCACCTGAGTTTACTCAGGTGACCTAAAAACGTCAGGATGGCAACGTGTTCTTGGGGGGGGGGGGAGGACCTAAACAAATTGATCTGGGCTTGGCCAGAAAAACCTTGCAACTAATTCTGTATCCGGAGTGTCTATGTTATTTATTCAAGTTGAAAAATCCAATCTGTTTGACGACTACGGGCCGTTTATGGCGTTTTTTTTCCCCACATTGACAGCTCATCCTGGACTCCATGCCACTAAAGCGGAAGTGAATATCCCAGTATATATTTGACGTCTATAAAAAAATAAATAATTGTTCAATGCCATTTGATTCAGTTATTTTAAATATATTTAAGACAACTTTAGAAAGTTATCAATTCTTTTTTTCTAACTTTTATGACGATATGTACCAAGGACAGATAATTCTGTTTGACAAGGCGCCAAATTAAAATCATTGAAAAGATTACATATGGTTACATAATATCATACATGATCTGAAGTTTTACATGCTGTCTTTTGATTTCTTTTCTTCTTATTACGTGAAATATTCACTGCGGAGACCACTTCCGGTTTAGTGGCATGGAGTCCAGGATGAGCTGTCAATGTGGGGAAAAAAACGCCATAAACGGCCCGTCAAAGTGGGAAAAGGGCCAAGAACGGCCCGTCGTCGACAAGCAGACTAAATTTCTTAACTTTAATAAATAGCACAAACACTCCAAATACTGAATTAGTTGCAAGATTTTTCTGCCAAGCCCAGATCTATTTGTTTAGGTGGGTCCCCTCTAAACACGTTTCCATCCAGGTGGTTTTTTTTAGTTGAGGTAGGAATTTTTTTTCCAAATTTTATTTCTTTTCTTGATTAAAAGCACGAAATTCTTGAAAAGAAACTTGTTGACACCTTTTTTCTTGCGATTGTAAGAACGCTCAGAAAAGCCCCCTGGCCGCTGCCGAGAGAAAATGGAGCTAACAACAACAATGATCGTTGATCAAGATGCTTCTCTCTTAACACGGTAATCAGCCTCTTCAGCTTCACCAAGACATCAGCCGTGGCTCGTATCTGGTCATTGATTTCACCCCCTCCCCCTAGCCTAAAGCTGAAGGAAAATAACGTCAGGACGTTTCCTCCTTACCAATTCAATGCCCAGGTGTTGACCGTGGAAAAAGGTCTCTCTATCTGCACCCCCCCCCCCCACCTCCAACGACACACTCCATGAAGATGTACAGTACTCCTCAGTGGCTTATCCTTACCGCTGACCCTCAACCAGTGTTGCAGTCGGCGTACAAAAGCTGTGCCCACAAATCAGTATCTGTTTTCTTATGGTGCCAGCTGTGATAAACAATACCTTAAGATGTTTCCTTATCAATATGACTAATCATAGCTTTACTGTACCCGAGAGGAATTTTCATGCCCCTCTTCGAAAAAGGGAGGGCATATTCTTTTGCTGCTATCTGTCGGTCCACTTAGTTTCCGTTCATTTTCTTCACAACCGTTGCATACGAAATGAAATATTGTATACAGATATATCAGATGAATATCTTGGTCAACTTCTGTTTTGGGTACGTTCGCGCCATTTTTGACAGAGTTATGCCCCTTGGATTTCAAAATATTTCAATTATTTGCAGCTTCCGTCCATTTTCTTCGCATAGGTTGCACATACGGAAATGAAATTTAGTATGAAAATTTATCAGATAAACGTCTAGGTAAAATTATGTTTTGGGTACGATCGCGCCATTTTTGACAGGGTTACTTGTACTTGCTTCAAGATTTTAAGCAAGGAAAGACAACTTGATGTGCTTTGATTTGAGGGGTCACTCACTGCTGAGCAAAAATTAAGGATATCGCTTTGAAAATAAATGTTAACATTGTCGCCTATAGGAAAACAATTAGTGGACTGTACCCAAATCATGGCTTTTCTGATATTGATAATTTTTTTGAAGATTTTCCTTATGTTACTATGTAAAGCTTAGATCGCCCACTTAGGCCCCATCCTATCCCCGGGGGTAATCATTAAAACAAACGTGAATCTACACTACCTGAGAATCCAGACCTGAAAACATATGGCTTTATCACTCTTAAGTGACTGTACAAACTGGTGGTGGTTCCATTATGTGACTTCATTGTGACGTACACCATGTAAAGGGGCCCATGTCCTACCGACATACCAGCAGCAAATTGATAAGAGGATTCAAGAAAGGTTTGTCATTTTCTTACAAAACATTTAGAACACTTCTTACCAGACCCACACTTTTTACTTAGAAAGTACCAAGATGAAATTTTGCATACTTCTTATCCTGTCATGTTCCACCTGCTTTTGTTGACCTGCCTAATTCCAAGTTCCACAGTATGTGTGGAAAGGCTGTTTCTCTGATGAGCACACTATGTGCACCGATGAGATGTCTTAATCAAGCGAGTCTGGACAACATTATAATAAGAGGCCCAGGGGCCTTATAGGTCACCTGAGTATCATATCTTTCCAACAATTGAATTCGATTCGTGTTTTAAACCAGACGCCACGAATTTTACAATTTTAAAAGAGGCACCATTGCTCATCATAATTATACATTGAGCATGCTTACTTTGGTTACTTAATACCCAGAGGTAGATCAGAGTGACAAAGGGAAAATTCATTTCCACTTTAAAACCAGTTGTGCACCCCATCCCACAGGAACCACTGACCCTGGGGCCACATATTTCAAAATTTTGGAAATTTTATCATAAATTTTATTTCATCATAAATTGTTGATTAATATCAAAATGGGGATTTCAATTTTCAAAGCACATTAATTTATTTTCAGACTATATATCCCCCTCCAAATACCTCAGAGCCAGGGGCCAGGAAATAAACCATTTTGAAAGAGGCCGCTTTCTTCATTATAAATATGTACTTAGATCATTGGCATAATACCAAGGAGCAAAGGAAAAGATTTTCAAAGAATTCATGCATTTTCATTAGATCACATCAAAGCCCCGCCCTAACACAAGAAGCTCTGACCCAGGGACCCTGAAATTCACAAATCTCAAAATGACATCCTTCTTCCTCATAACTATGTACATAGTTCATTGGTTTAATATTCAGGCGCACAAAAAATTCATTTTCACTATATAATCTTTACAGCCCCGCCCTAGCACAATAACCCCTGGTCCTGGAGCCATGAAATTCACAATTTTCAAAGAGTTTATTTAATGTCCATAAGCAGAGAAGAAAAATTTCAAAGAATCTATGCATTTCACTATATAATCTATATAGCCCCGCCCTAGCACTAGACCCCTTATCCTGAGGCCATGAAAATCACAAATCTGGAAGAGGCAGCCTTAAATTATTCAACATAACTATGCACTTGGTTAGTTTACTTAATGCCCAGGAGCAGAAAAGAAGAATTTCAAAGAAATAATGCATTTCCACTTTATGATATAATCTATTTAGCCCCGCCCTAACACTAGAACCCCTGACCCTGGGGCCATGAATTTCACAATTTTTGGTACAGGACTCAATGCTGATTACAATCATACCAGCAGTTTGACTGTTTGATGTCCAGGAGTAAAGAAGAAGATTTTTAAAAATTGCCATCCCCAGGCTCCAGGGGGACAGGGGCCATGAAATTCACAATTTTTGTTCTCCTTCACTCATATATGCTATACCGGTATGCCAAAATTGGTTGAAATTGGTTAAGCCGTTTCAGAGAAGAAGCTGAAAATGTTCAAATGTTAACGAACGACGACGGACGAAAACGGATAGCAATAGGTCACTTGAGTTTACTCGGATGACCTTAAATGTGTCGGGATCCAATGGGTCATTGACTTAGGGAGTTTATCAAAGCTCTAGAGCAATTTAGGACATCTAAAGCAAAACCAAGTTTTGACTAGAGCCTTATATATATAGCATTTCAGGATATCTAAACAGTTATTGACTGGGTACGAGGGCAACATGATTTCTTGGACCTGAAGGTGAAATGTTGCCCGAGGCCGCAAACTTGCTCGGTCATACCAAAAATAGAATTTGATATTTGTATGATAAATCTGGATACTAAATCTCATTTCAGTATGTGCAACCGCTGCAAGAAAGTAAAGTGAAACTGCAAATTACTAAAATTTTTCTAAGTCCAAGGGATAACTCTGCAAAAACATGGTTCGAGATAAAACTTGGCCTAGATAGGTTTATGATAAATCTGTATACAAAATTTTATTTCACAATGTGCAACGTCTGCGAAGAAAATGAATGGAAATTTGGCTGGTGGACAGACCGACCGACAACAGCAGAGGAATATTCCCTTCCTTCTTCATAAGAATATCAAGAAGGTCAAGTTTAGTACGTTTTGGTTACGATCGAGCCATATTAGACAAAGTTATGTTTCTTGGACTTACAAAAATTCCAAGTATTTGCAGTCTCCGTTCATTTTATTTTATTCCAAATTTTGTTTTGCCTTTGTTTACAATAATAATTTTGTTTAATCTGGGTTGGGTCTATATAAATATTCCAGTATAAAAGTTAAGTCGACTGCGTGGGATAAGAGCGTCTTCTCTGCAGTCGCGTTGTAAGGAGTTGATCCCTACGCCGCGGGTTCAAAAACATTCTTAAACGTGGAGACCGGTCATTCGAATAAAATTGTACAAGCCGAGGTCCTGCTAGAAAAAAACGAAACGAAAACGAAAAAGATCCCTCACTATTCAATGACACTGTACAGATATTTGCAACTCTAGATCTCCACCGGCAAGTGGTGGCTTCTCCATATGAATTTTCACGAGAGATGTAAACATTATACATAGTAGATATTTTGATAATGATGGACTCATGAAAGCCAAATCCAAAGGAATTAAATTAAACAGAATTCTTTCTGATGCCAATCACTTAATGCAACCACTGGATGCAGGCGTTATTGGACCACTTAAGTCTAACAGGCACCTTACATGAAGAAAGTACACAAGTCTAAAATCCAGAAAAAGCAATTGGGAAGAGAATTTTGCGTTCAAACTGTCAGACTTTCTGGTCATAACTCGTGAAACGCTGAAACTCTCCCTGACTTGTACAGATTAAGCAGCTAATATATGCATAGATGTTGAGAACGAAACATTAGTACTGGTTGTTAAGAAGAATCTGAGGAATAAGAAGTAAATTAAAGGTACTCTTGAAGATTTTCAGAGCAATTGCTCCTTCGACAACGCTATGCTGATCAATTTGGGAGAAAGGCCTTGATCTTGAATGATAGTCTTCTGTGTTCTAATGTGTATAAAAAGCTGATTGACAAAGCAAATCCATATGACAGAGGTTTGAAAAAGTTAAAGAATACTAATTCCATTCGCACTATTCAGGCTGAAATTCACACATCTCCAGATAAAAGTTCAACCAAAGATTCTAATGATTAGCAGGAAGAAAAAAAAAGACAGGAGAAGGCAATGCAGACTGACTGTGTGAGGACGAAACTGCCTGATAGATGCAATATCTACCATTCAGTTGAAGAAAATTGGACACTGGATTGGATGTAATAAATTAAGGTGTGGATACTGGGTTCATGACCAGTGTTCTGTTTATTTACCTCCTCGTCTGTTATGAAGAAAACCAAGTATCCATGTGTCCTTTTCATCGTTACATGTAGATATCATGCATTATTAGTATACGGTTTTTGCAATATAAAACTCGAAAAGTACTGACTTCTTCCATTAAATTTGATTTTCTACAGGCTGTTATCAATGGGTTTTTTTCGATGCTCCAGTGGGAATCCAGCTTTTTGCTTGCCTGTTTTTTTTTTGTTTTTTTTTTGTTTTTTTTTTTGGTTTTGTTTTTTCTCCTCCAGATTGAAATAGCATACTTCTCCCTTGCTTGGATGACCTCATCCCTAACCATGTTTTCTTATTTATATACACAGTAATACCTTGAGAATTCCGAATCGCAAATGGTTCCAAAGAAATTGGCCAGATTTAACACGTTCCGAATTATAGAAAGAAAATTCTAAACTAACAAAACTGAAGCAATTGTTTTAAATGGTGTATAATTTTGAATTTGTATTAAAGCAGATAATATTTTCGGAACCAATAGTGTTCGGAAAACACAAGTGTCACTAAAACATTACGTAGAAGGCATGACTTGGAAACCATAATACTCGGAATAGACAATTTCCACCTTATATACTTTGTAGGATTTGTAAAAAAATATATGCACTATATAATTTTGATATATGAATGCACTTAATCATTCTTATCAAAAGTGCTTATGGAATATTTACAAGTAATATCTTACGAGAAAAGAATAGTGCTGCTGAATGAATTCTTTTAATTGTCTGGGAGAGCACACGGTCTTATTTTGGTGTCCATAATCTCAATTTTCGGGTCATTGGTGTTCGATATACCAAAGTATATTGGTGAAAACTTCACCTTTGAAGCCCGTTTGACATCGATGTTCGTTTTTTAAAGTACATGTAACTATACCATATAGCAGAATCTCTATAAAATACTTAGCCTTATAATGATCATTGGCATGAAGACATAATTGCATTGCTTTGGGGAATCAATATCCTAGAAATTGGGCAAGATGCATGCCAAATACCTCCCATATGATCTTTATCACAGCTTTATTATACACATACGAGGGGTGATCAAAAAGTTCGCGAACTACTTCTATATCACAGGCACCTGACGTTACTTATTTTTCTTTTAATAAAAAATATACCCATACCTAATAATAAACAAGGTACCCATCGAGACGCCATCTTGGATTTTCGAAGTAGGTCATTCACTTGTATTTTCGTCTGAAACTCCGTAAAATAAATTCCCTGCAACCATATTCTTTCTGTTTCCAATCTTTCGAGGTCTAAACTTTCGGCCAGTGCAACCAGAAGGGCGAATCACCCTTGCAAATATTAAAAATCACTCGTCAAACTCGATCTACTGCTTCAACAAAGCGAGAAATCGCCAAAGGGGGGCCGGAAGTTTACATCAATATGCTAATGGGAATTCCGTATTTGTTAGTTTTTGGGTGGATCTAAATCGGCGTGTTATAATTACTGTGAAATTTTTAAGTATTTCAATTATTGAAACGGAAAAAATAAAAAAATGGGAAAAATAAACACTTCTTGTAAATATACCTTCAAGTGTTAAAATATGATACGGTCTTAATCTATACAGATCGTAGCGGGGGGTCATTTTTTAAAAACTATTTTTAATAAACAAGGTCATTCTCCTCCATGGATAACATACATGTCCAAGAACAAATCCGATGTCGATATCGACAATAATATGTCGATATCGTATCGATATCGATCGTTATCAGCAATACTAATTGGAAATACCTGGCGCTGTATTTGAGACTCTATATTATGTCGATGTCGTCGATATCGACAATATCATGACGATATCGTATTGATATCGATCCAATTTGCACAATTTATTTTCACATTGAGGTATAACATAATTTTAGAAAGTCACAAGTGAAGTCCAAATTGATTCCTTATTGAATATAAAAATAAATTAATATGATAAAGAAAATTTTAAGGTTGTTATTGTTTTAGATTAGATTTAGAGTAAGATGTTAGTCTTGAAAATGTTTTAACAATCATGATTCGATATCGACACGATATCGACGATATCGACAGTGAGGTAAACTTTTTAAACACAGAAGTGATGTAAAAATAAAGTTTTTGTATTAGGATGAAGATTGGTAAAGTAATATGCTCTTAACAATCATGAATCGATATCGATACGATATCGTCGATATCGACGATATCGATGGCACGTAAAATCTTCGTAAAAGTAAAGTATTTAAACATAAACACATTCAAAGAAACAGGGAAGGTATTTACCAAGAGCTGAGCAAACATGATTCGACATCGAAGCGATATCGTCGATATCGACACATCAGGGAAAGATTTATAAAAAAAGTTTTAAGTAACAGTTGTTGAAAACACCATATTAAGGATGGAAATCACAATTCCTAGAGCAACCATGATTCGATATCGGCACGATATCGAGGATTTTAACAGTAAGGAAATAGTCTTAAAACAAAAAGTATTGTAATAAACACTTGAGAATATAGAACTATTATAGTAAACTATAAAAAAAAGTAATGTGTCGATATCGTAACTACATCGTGTCTTGGACATAACTCATGGATAACGCTCAAACATTGCACCAATAATAACAATGTGTTATTAATTATATTCAGCATGTTCTTTGCGTGTAAGTAAGAACTTGAAGCCGATTTGTTCATCAGGCCGATCTTCGACATTTACAAAATATAATCGCTTTGATCAAGCTAGGCCTATATCAAGATTATTTTTGAGGAAAAGAAAATGAATGTTCTTATATTACGTTGTATTACTGTCTGATAGATTGTTTTTAGAATCAGTACCAACTTTAACTGGTTATTTTTAAAAATAAATCTTACAAATATATTGACCAATCAAAAAAGGGCTTTCCCTAAGAATTTCAAGTCGAATGTAAATTTCCGGCCCCCCTTTGGCGATTTCTCGCCTTGTTGAAGCAGTAGATCGAGTTTGGCGAGTGATTTTTAATATTTGCAAGGGTGATGCGCCCTTCTGGTTGCACTGGTCGTAAGTTTAGACCTCGAAAGACTGGAAACAGAAAGAATATGGTTGCAGGGAATTTATTTTACGGAGTTTCAGACGAAAATACAAGTGAATGACCTACTTCGAAAATCCAAGATGGCGGTCTCTATGGGTACCTTGTTTATTATTAGGTATGGGTATATTTTTTTTATTAAAAGAAAAGTAAGTAACGTCAGGTGCCTGTGTTCTATATTTACAAAACCACAATTCAGATCAGAATGAAATTTGGCACACATAAAGTCATACACATGTTCTATAAATAGCATATGTAATGGAACATTTTTTCCCGTGTTTGTGACGTCACAATGTGAAAATGACGTCATAAGGTAGATCACTTGTGACAAAAAATGGTTGACTCAGTCGTATTCGAGAAACGAACGGCTGTAAAGTTAAACGTATATCTTTGAAATTCCTTTGTAGATGTATACGGTTTATGGAGATAAACGACTAACTAGAGTTTACTATTGTTAATTATTGTTAACTATAGTAAATCAAAGTGTCAAAGTTTTCTCCAAAGTTTTTCTAAGTGTTAAAGTTTTCACCAAAGTTTTTCGAAGTGTCAAAGTTTTCGATAAAGATTTCAAAGTGTCCGAGTTTTCGCAAAGTTTCTCAAAGTGTCAAAGTTTTCGCCAAAGTTTTTTGAAGTATCAAAGTTTTCGATGAAGTTATTCGAAGTGTCAAAGTTTTCGATAAAGATTTAAAAGTGTCAGAGTTTTAGCAAAGTTTCTCAAAGTGTCGAAGTTTTTCAAAGTGTCAAAGTTTTCGCCAAAGTTTTTCTAAGTGTCAAAGTTTTCGCCAAAGTTTTTCAGAGTGTCAAAGTGATCACTATAGTAAATCAAAGTGTCAAAGTTATAACTATAGTCAACTATAGTTAACTATAGTATTTTTTTTGTTAGGGTGGTTTTCCAAATATCCTCTATCTGTTTTACAAGTTCTTCGACGACACTTAGAACACTGTGATCTAGTGTATTAGATACATAGTCAGTAAATGAAAAACCTTCAGCCCTTTTCTATCATATAGTTAAAAATAAATTCCTTTATTTTTTAAATCGAAATCCGATGCTCTGATGATGGTTTTCACGTCCGAAGTGGAAACAATCCACGAAGTAAGGATAAACTAAACTCCATACTCCGCGAATCACGCGGGCGACCATTTCTAGTTTAAATTAATAGGAAAGAAAATGATATTAGTAGAGTACTTTATAGATGAGTAACTGTATGCATACAGTTACTCATGGAAACTCATCCCGTAGTAGTCGTTGAGCGCACCGTTTTCCGTCCATAGCATGTGGTTGTACCATAATGTCTATTTGCACAAATAAAGGAAATAATAAAGAATCTAACTCTCTATAATAGTTAAATTAATTGCTATTTTAAAGTCAACTTTTGGCTGCTTTCTTGCTCAGCTTTGTGATATCTGCGCTTTCAATTGAAGGCCTAGCACTTTGACGCCATTTACAAACCACGGACAGGTCTCTGATTCACGGAAATAAGAAAACGGTACAAATCACGGATTGTTTTTGCAAGGATAATAAATTCGTCCGTGCATCTCTGTACATTTAAAAGTCATTATAAAACCTATCATGATGAATAATCCGTGAGTTCTATAATAAATATTAAGACAACTGTGATATTATTAAACTGTATTAAATTTGCACGGACTTTTATAAAAATATTGCAAAATGAAATATAGATTTTATGAACTCTTACAATTCATACATTTGATTGTCATTGCTTTATCATAACGTTTAACGCAAGAGGATGTTAATTTGACATTCATGGTAGTGATCATTATCCAATGTTGACCACCATTTTTAGGGTGGGTATTTACGATCTCAATAAAATTGTCAACAACTACTGAGCGGAATTTTGCAAGCAGGGTTCTTTCTTCCGCGGGCATTTTTCCGTAAAACTATCAAGTTTAAGGATTTTGTAGGCTCTGACAAATCACCATTCATGCTTAGTGACAATTTCACAGATATAATGCGGCAGCAGTTGTTAATATAAGGCAAGAACATTTTTCTTTGGGAATATCTTAACTGAGTTTAGTTGTTTAGTAGATCCCATTACTACAAAATATCCCATTTAGGAACGAAAGAAATCCTGTGACCTGATTTTAAAACCCACCTGTGACGTCATTCTTTTGTTTGAACGCTCCATTATTTATAACGAATGGAGCGTTCGGAAAGTAGGTCAACCATTGTTATATTTAGTATAACACAATAACTTTTGATAATTTTTATTTCAAGCAAAATTACTTTACTTTTTATTAAATGAAATATTTACAGAGACTTGAAAATCGGATCCGGACTTGACACATTTACAATGGCTATTGTTATTGATATCAATATCACTGTCTTTATGTCCTTGGAGAATTTCACTCAAATTCCGTTTTTGTGCTGCGGTTGTTCGTTTGTAGTTCCGGATAGCATTCGATCTATGGCCAGTTACCTCCGAAATAAGCTGCTCATCCACGCCAGCGTGATACAGTCGAGTTGCTGCTGAAGCGCGTAACGAGTGGTTTGTTCTAAATCCATGTAGTCCTCCCTGTTTGCACAGATCAGAAACAACATTCGCAAGTTTATGCCTACCAATGGGCTGAACAGAATACCATTGTTCCTCAGTTGGTTTTGCAAGTGGGCGAAGATAAAACGCGTCACACACTTTTACATCGGGACACTTACTAATATATTTCTCATAATATTTCACTATACATCTGTTAGGCATTTGCTTATTTTCATATGCTTGGACAGATTTTTTGGAAATTTTTCTATGTTTTAATCCACCTTGATTACTCTTTGATGTGTCCTCCGTATAACTAAGAAATTTCCCCTGAGCGTCCTCAGAAACAGATAATTGTGAACGGTCTCCTCTTCTTAAACTTCGATGCTCTTGTCCCCCACGTAAAGCGAAATGAAGGCCAATTAGATAGAGTAATGTATACAGAAGCTGTTCAAGATTGGTGTCCCCTAGAATACCTTTAGACCACAATATATCTTCCTCGTCCTCTGTAATTGGTAAAGCCTGTTTTTTTGCGCCACCGACATTATCTTTGGCCTTTGATTTCATAACATTATCCAAGGTGTTTTTTATTTGAGAAAACTCATCATCAATTAAGAACTTGTAGTTATATCCAAGGGTATCCATGTACAACTGTAAACAGATCACAAAACTATATTATGTTTCTGGGGGGTATTCCGATCCGTCTACTTTTTTGGCTTCACATATAAAACGTGACACTGTGTAATTCAACTCATCCATTGTCATTTTATCAATATCAACAAGAATGGGACTAATATCCGATCGACTTGTCGACATTTCATTCCGAAATCTTTGCCACTCTCTGAATGTGCTGACGGCCCACCGTATTTTCGATCTAGTTGCGGGTGCAAACCTGAAATGAAATGATTTTGAGTAAGAAAATAATCATCATTCTAAATTTGATATTGCATCTTGTTTTCATCTTCGATCCTTATAGTAAATTATCCTGTTCTATAAAACATGCTATTAAAATAGAAATACATGTATACATCTGTAAAACTTGAAAACTTTACTGTTTTAAAAAAACGTTTGTAGTTCTGAAATTTCCTTGTCCGTTTATAGATCGCCAAAGCGGCATTCTTTTTCCACCTTTTCTGCCGTCAGAACGAGTAAATCGTCATCTGCATCACTAATATCGGAGCATTGAGGCGCATATGGCTCATTTTGAACAGGTTTCTTGAGATTGGGCTGAACTTCTTCTAATCCTAGTATATCAGATACTAAATTATCAGTGTCATAGTCACTGTTTGTAGTATCAACCTTGTAATGTCGCCGAGTCAAGAAAATTTCAGCATCACTGCTAGATGCTTCCATATTGATATGATAAAGAATCAGTAAGGTATAGACTTTTATAGGTGATTTGTTTTAAATGACCCCTCCATTACTTTAACAATAGGTCACCCAACTCTTCCTGTTTTTCATGGTTGAGTTGGTGCAAGTGACCTCTCCATTACTTAAACAATAGGTCACACCATTCTTCACGTCATTCTTTGATCATGAATGACCACTGTCTCCATTCATAAAAAACAAGGGGCCCAGTAAAGGTGGATTTAAAGCGGGTCAATATACTCGTAGCACTCCATTCCTTAAAAGCAATAGGCCTCGGCCCCTTCGGGGCCTCGCCCTATTACTTATAAGGAATGGAGCACTACTCGTACATTAACCCTTACATACCCTCAGTAAGGTTAGATGTAACACCATTTTCGGGATGCAGTTTAATAAATTTTTCAATATAAGCTCGCGCAAAATACTGTATTTTGAAGTGAACATTGGAGTGAAAATGGGACTGGAAATATTCCACAAATCTTTGACTCAAGTTGCCTTTCCTTGATTGAATTTCATTCATAAAATGAACAAATACTTTGTCCTCATACTCAAAAGCCTGTAAGTTTATCAATGCATCTTTTATTGGCCTTTCATCTGATTTATTTTTTTCCTTTATATAACGAATCTGGCTACATTTATTGGCATGGCCGTGATTTTGCGCACTTTTATCATTGGTCTTTACGTTTTCTTGAATTTTCTTTTCTACAGATGGTTTAATTCTCACTGAAATCTTTGTCTGTTTTGTGCAATTTCCGTGAGCTTTTGGTTTAATTTTCAAAATGACTCGTATTCAAGATGATGTATTACTTCAATGTTTTTAAAGCAGGAAGATATATAAAGGGACATAAACTTCTTTCCTAAACCTTTTGTCAGTAATTCTTTTTCTTCCCTCTGTGGCAATATGCAAGTAAAAAAAATATTTTTAATTCTCTCGACTTTCCTTTTTATTTTCAGGGTTCGATCCTTCACATGAAATATACGTAAGTAGAGGAAAGGAATGAAAGATAAGAGATTACAAAATAAGAAGCGAAAACAATTGATAAAATAAAAAAATAATTAAAAAAATGTTTTTTGCAGCTAATATGAAACATATGAAAATGCACGTTTGTATACGGAAACAACCTGTCCCACCTCCATGCTGAAATGGAAACTTTTTGCGCCTCTATCGTAGGAGAGTTACAATCTCGAAACCCGCGGATTGGTAGAGATATGTTATTACTGCATTGATTCTTCTTTTAAATTTCTGAGCAAAAAGAGAATATCCAGTAGGTACCCTAATGCCCGTGGGATTTCTTTTGTTCTTCTCTCTTTGTGACGCCCTTGAATCTTTGGCATTTCTATTTTACAAAAGTTTGGCTATGAGCAATGAGTTCAGTAATGATATCCCCGTCTCCCTTATGAATATAATGGCAGTGTCCATGTTTTGCTATATTGTTTTATGGTAACGTGTAAAGATGAATAACTAGTGGTGTCCCTTGTTATTAAGAAGCCACTACACCTCACGCCATAGGTATTCAAGAGGGGGTATAAAAAGTAAAATAAGAGGAGCACAGTCGCATTATGTAATTAAAAATGTGTGAAAGTTTTTATTCAGTGGCATAGGATCAGTTGCGCATAAGAGATTGGTACTCTTCAATTTTAGAGAAAGAATGGCAGTGTCCATGTTTAGCTATAGGAATTTAAGGAAATCCAAAATATGTGTCTGAGCAAAAAGTAAAATAGGTGGTCCACAAGGGTACAATATAACAAAGATTCTGTGAAATGCTCATTAAATTTCATAAGTGGTGTAAGAGGAGTTGTGGATAAGATATGAGTACCAAAAAGCATAACAGACGTACAGACAGACTGACGGATTTCCCGATCGTTTATACCCTCCCACTAGGGCTGGGTATTGGCCAGAGATTTCGTATTGCGATATTTTTAACTGTATTGCGATATGTATTGCAATATTTTCAACGAAAATAAAATGGCATTTTCTTCATAATTGAATTTAATTTCACGCAGAATGTACATAATTATATGATAAGTAGTCAAAAAAAAATCTTGTTAAATTTATCAAATAAATGCTCTGAAACACAACCATAAACAACTTCTTTCTTCCTGTTTGGCTTCATAACAAAAATTTCTTACATTAGTTTTTATATTTAATCATTAAATTCCATAGTCTAAGCATATTGACGGTATATCGATATTACAAAAACGTATTGCAATATGATACTTTTTGTCATTGTATTGCAATATACCGAAATATCGATATTTTTGCCCAGTCCTACCTCCCATGGACTTTTCAAGCAGGTATATAAATATAAGGGAGCGACTTATGGGCTACGATTCCTTTACAAGTACCTTTACTCGATCAACATCTAATCTGAGCTCTCCTGATTCTTTGAGCTGTCCTCAGTCTTTGTACAATGTAGATCTCATTCCAGCTGTCCAGGCTTCCTCTAACTCTGAATTTCATGGTGGAGAGAGAGAAGAGTTACCGGTATACTGTTTTGCCTTGTGTCTGTGCCTGCAACTGTTACAATTCCTCAGCAGCTACGCATCGCAGTTGCTTAAAATTCTAACACACACTTTTTTTTTTAGCATATATTGGGATTCATTTTTGTTCGAATTCAATTTCAGCTTCGTGTTTATCAGTGCGTCTGAATGTACCAAATACCCTTTGCATCTCTACATGTATATATTAGCACGAGAGCATACAGTTATTCACATCAGAGCGGGGGTACTGCTTGAGCAAGTGATCATTGGCTTACGGACCTCTCATTTGAAATGTCTTGCTTAGCTTAAATATTTACCTTGAGGTGAATTGAGGTGAAAATCCTTTTGATCACAAGGAAATAATCTTTTAATATTTAACTTAATGTAACACCTCAAGTAGATTTGTCATCATCAATATATGTTTCATAATGTTTTCAAAGTGTTTGATGTAATACGAGTTGATTATGTCTAAAGCAATTAGCATTTGTTTAATTTGTTAGTTTGAATTAAATATAATATTCATCATTTTTTTTTCTGTTTGACCTATAGAAGAAAAAAAAAGGAAAAATGTTGATTACGCACCTGCTTGTCTTTTAATACCTCTTAATTCATTCATTTGTTTATTTATATATTTATGAACATATCAAAAATATATATAATTTCTCCCTCGTAGGAGGCTAACGTTTATATCTTTGTATATTGGTAGGAAAAATGTTCAGAACATTATCTAGCCGGTTCAAAGTGTATTATAGAGAAACATATACGTCGAATAATATCCGATTTCATTACAAACCTAGACTTGAGTGCCGAGTATAGGACAAAATTTGCAGCTCTCCAACGACATGTGGTGGCGTCTCCATATGAGTGAAAAATTCTCGTCTCGAGAGGGACGTTAAACAACATACAATCAATTTAATGGAGAATAATGTTCATTATGTTGGTGGTTTTTCCTTCACACAAAGAATTCTTAAGGCCTGACATGATCGCCACCTATAGTCACTGTAGAAGCAATGGAATGATTGATTGTGTATTGTTTAACGCCTTTCGAGATTTTTTCACTCATATTTAGACGCCTTGAAGAAATGGATAAATAATATATGGACCGCTCTCTGGAAAAAGGGGTCTTAATGACATTGGTATTATGACGTATAAAATCGCCAAAGAAGTTGACGTCATTTTGCTGCCTTGAGCTGTGAAATATTACACACATGTTTTCAAGTTATCTCGTTGCCTAGTCGTTTACGAAAAATTGAAATTGAAATGGATTGTAAATTGGAGGTAAGTAACATTTCTTTTTTCAAACAGACATAAGTTTTATTGACGATAGTCTAAATTTTTATGTATACGCCTTGCTTTAATTTCTGGTACATGTAGGGCTCCTCCTAAAGTGCATGCGGTCTGTTTCAAATAATAAGTATGATATTCATGGCCATCGATTAAAATACCCAGTTTATTTTTTGTAAGTTTAGGAGAAAACGTCAAAGAAATACAATAAACACATTTTATAATTCACAAAATTGCGAAAGTGAAAAACATTCGAAGCTTGATTCGAAATTGGCTAATGAGGTAATGTCGCTTACTAATGTTTGCATAATGTTAACTTAGTGTTCGTTACAGGTTCCATACATGCTATGTGCAACATTCTTGTGCATTTAAATGTATTCGAAACAAAAATGAAAATAACATAGTTTCCAATCATTTAAATGATGATAATATCGCAAATCTCGCTGAAAATCTATAAATAATAAATAATTATATAATTCTGCCGGAGTCGCGGTGGCGTGATCGATATAGTCGCAGGGATGAGATGCTGTCATTTTGGTATCGGGTGTTCAAATCCCAGCGGAACTCTTTTTTTTTTTTAAACGTGTGCTTCTGGTATTTTTGAATGGCAGAAAATGTTTGAAATTATTTTCATAAACAGAACCATTATAATTACAACAAATTATTTAACTTTATATATATATGTTTAAATAAAAAACATTCAGTGTGTCTTCATATGTTTGTATACTATTTGACGTGAATTCCCGATAAAAAATTTTCAAATCACAATATTCTATGTATTGGCAAACTGAGTAATTAATTTTTAAGCAACATAAACTAGTCAATTTTTGTTGTTGTAAATTTTATTTTATTTTTATTTCTTATTTTTGTGTGTAGGCCCTGTAGGGAGGGGGGGGGGGTATTGAAATGAATTTCGCAAAATGAAATTCATTACATACTTATATAATTTTAAATAGATTCAAAAATGTGTACATAAATATCATCTAAAATTGAAATGCATGGACTGTATGTTATCAGAGACAGAGTATAATAACATTCAGTTTTGTTTCTTGAATTTAATAAAAAAAAATAAATTAAAAAATTTAATCCATATAGGAAATATAAATTCAAAATATAGATAACAAAAGCAATATGATAACTTGTATGTAAATATAAAAACAAATTTCTTCATGTTTTTGAACTGCACTCTGATTTTTTCTTTTTATATTAGGAGCTAGAGAATCTCTTCTCGGAACATTTCGGACGGACCCCTCTAAACACTCCCGCTGCATCCCAAATCAGTGACAATGAAGTTCTTTCGGATGGCTCGGATGACGACCTGCCTGTTAATAAGGCGGTGGATCTTGATCAACGTGCTTTGCAGTTTCTTGATAAAACAAACTCTTCGGACATAGATGCAAGTAGGGACGACACAGAAGATGAAGACCAAATAGATTTGAATGATATTGCAAATGTGCCTCTTCCCCAGGATAATCCTGATCTGTATAAAATCAGAGAAACCAAGGTTCAGGGATGCGGCTGTAAGAACATGTGTCTCTCTCTGTTTAGCAATGATGTTTTATATACTCACATCCTTAACATGAGGGAGATGTCAAAGGAAGAGAAGGACATGTATGTCATGGGTTCTCTTGTAGACAACAGTAAGGAGACAACCAAACGCGGAAAGAAGAGACTGCGTTCACGACAAACATTCATGTTTTCTGGTGAAAAAGTGTGCAAGAAAACTTTTATGCTTGCTTATGACATTGGTAAGCGCTTTCTTCGAAACGTTATAACACACATGAATACACATGGGGTAACACCACGCAAACATGGAAACACTGGGAAGAAACCTAGTCATTCACTTAAATATTGCGATATTAGGTCAGTGGTCCAAATTGTTTCTAATTTTGCTGATGACTTTGGACTACCACAACCAGCAGCACCAAGAGGACGGGACGATGTTCCTCCGATGTACATACCATCAGACATGACAAAAAAAGCTATTCATGATAAATACGTGGAAAGCTGCCTTAATGAACGCCATGTGCAATACTCCACATTTTGCAACGTATGGAATCAATGTGTTCCGCATATACGAATTGCAAAACCTAGAGACGATGTTTGTGCCACCTGTGAAAAGCTACGGAAAAGCATTTTGGATGCTGTTTCTGAGGAAGAAAAGTTGGTTGCAACAAGGAAGATGCAGGACCACATCATACAAGCACAAGCAGAGAGGAACATTTACAATGAATGTGTAAAAAGGTCCCGTGACACATATCGCTTACAGAACAAGTTCGTCCATTATACTTTTGATTTCAGTCAAAATGTTTGTATTCCTCGCCATGCACGACAAATGGGCCCACTGTACTTTCAGACTCATTGAAAAGTCCATATATTTGGTGTCCGCAGTGATGGAGAACCTAAACAACTGAATTTTTTGATTAATGAGGATGAAACTATCGGACCAGATGGGGCGAATGTGCATGGTCCAGATTCGGTGATTTCTATGCTGGACTGGGCCTTAGAAAACCATAATTCGGGGGAAGTGTCATGTACCATCCATGCTGATAACTGCTGTGGTCAGAATAAAAATCAATATGTGCTTGGATACTTTATGTGGCGAGTCATGACGAAACAACACAACGCTATAGAGTTTAAGATGCAAATTCCTGGTCATACGCGATGCCTCATCGATGGAGGATTTGCTCTTATTAAAAAGTTATACAGGCGTTGTGATTGTGATGGTATTGGCCAACTTGAAGATGTTGTGAACAAATCTTCCTCTACGAACACAGCTGTGAGATACCCAGCATGGCAATGGAGATCATGGAAAGCTTACCTTAGTCAGTTTTTTAAAGCAGTGAAGGGTATACGACAGTACCAACACTGCTCCTTCGATTCTGAAGAACCCGGCATTGTTACAGTGAAGAAGACCAGTGAAGGGAACGAAGAAAAGATCTCAATTTTAAAAGACAAGGATTTTCAGTTTACAGAAATTAGAAGACCAGATGTTCTCCCCGCAAGTGGACTTTCTGAATCTCGGCTGCGATACCTATTCTCGCATGTGAGGCCATATGTGCGACCAGCATTTCAGAATGAAATTTGCCCTAGCCCATTTCCGGAATAGAGTGGAATTAAATGTATGGATATAGTAAAAATGATTTTATTGATTTGAACCTGTCATTATTGTGAACTTTCAAAAAAAAAGACGAATAATTATAACATTGTTTACATACAGATTGAGATTTAAATGAAACTGAAAATGTCTTCTTCTTATTCTTTTTTATATAGCTTAAAAGTATATCATATGTAATAATCAAAGAAGAATTTAAAAAAATTATAGATATTTATTTCGAGACTGTATATTAACCTAAATAGGAATGTACCTATAACCTACATGTAAATCTATGCGCAGATAGTGCATAAAGCATGGAAGTTCATACATGTAATTCTTTTGGATAATTATGAGAAACTATACTTATTGTTTGGCGAGCTTGTCATGGCCGTTTATTGCAAATAATTCAAATAATATCAATAACAAATTATGCGCCGATCATACAAAGATATGGCAGCATACACACAAACATATACACAAGCAGTAGAACTACCATCTTGGCCCGAGGGACCTGGAAAAAACAGTGCTCCCCGGCGATGGTATTCTATGCAAAATTCTGCCAAATGTTCTATGATATGCGATGAGATCGCATCCCATGGAACATCCGCCATCAATACCAAGTGAGGCCATTTTTTTTTTATTAGTTGTTTTACGGATTTTTTTGGGGAAAATGTCCATTGGGTGGCTACAAAAAAAAAAAAAAAAAAAAGAAGAAGAAGTGTTCAATGTTCAAAACTTTTAATATGCAGCATATCAAAGCAGTTGGGGAAATCAACCTCAGAACATTGCACAGAAATGTCTTTTTCTTGGCATTCCTCACTAGAAGAGAACGATTCTTCGAGCAGAGAGACATATTATGTGAACAATGCTAAACTTTTCTGTGTATGTCTATGACTGGATACGGGTGTCCTCTCACTGCTACGTCCACATTGCCACAGAAAAACACACTTCAGCAAATTTTACACAACCCCCTGTAAAATAATAAAAGTTTAATCAAATTCAGATAATACCTTTTCTTAAACAGTATTAAACAGTATAAAACTAAAATTCAGTGCACAATCAATGAACACAAATAAACTTACTAGAATGATAAGTCATCCCCATAGGGTTTCACATTCCTATGACTCTCATACAAACATTTTTTGTCTTAGAACATCCTGATGAGTCAGTTCCTTTTCCAAATCTAAAATTTAAAACTTTTAAGAAACATTTCTTTCACATCATTTGATAGATTCATACCTGTACAATGACAAAAAAGTCTTTTGTTTCTCTGACGCTTTAACAATTGACAACACGTCTTGCAGATTTTTAAAATACAGTCAAACATGTGCTTTTAAAAATGTCATAAATAATATATGAACTGTTAACTAACCATTAGATATAACTGTTTAAAACTTCGCCAAACCCTCAAAGAAAAGTTATGGGTGTCGGATGGAGTGCAAGTGACGACATCAGATTTGTTGGTTTTGGCTGTAATTTCCTCAACCACCACACTCCATTCGCTGATCAGATAACATCATATATAGAATAATCACCAGCCTGAGCAGCTCATAAAAACCGTCATACATTTATACATTTAATATTGTTCTTAAAACATTTATATTCTGTTTTAAAAAACCTAAATTGTTTCACATGGCCGTCATACTTATTTCATCTCTGACTATAAAACGCTTGCAGAGTTTTTAT
>NW_026924724.1:0-24290 GCF_032062105.1 Saccostrea cuccullata
GTGACATATGTTACCCCAAAACTTGTCAAGAATGGCAAAAATACGCGTTTTTAGACTACTTCCGGTTTGGCCGGAAGTGACGACGCCGGACGTATATTTTGAATACTGTAGATTAATCTTGACATTTGAACAACTTTGCTTCCTTGAGGTATTACAAATTCTCAATACTTTTTGAGATATAAAGGAAAAACTTTCGCCCCCCCCCTTGGCCCTTAATTTAAGGGGCCAGCCCTTTTCTTGAGATATCATTTGAAAGATCTTCAAATGCTACACTTCTTTTGTTCTACATGCTTTAACAAAATATTTCTAGATAAAAAGTTATCGTAGAAAAGGTGTTAAAAATTTTGAAATTCTTAATAGGACTGTTTTCGGACCATAGCCAGAGTCGGCGCTTCTTACTTCCGGTGGTTGAGATATACCAAATACATATCTCCAAAGGTTGCTCTATCAGCACTGAAAATTTCATGCTTCTGCATTGAGTGCTTTTTGAGAAAACTGCCGGACAAAATGACCCTCTAAAACTCACTAAATCGCGAAAAATTCCGAACCGGAAGTGACGTCATCTAATAAAAAAAACGCCTTTAGTTCATATCATTTGTTATCAATGCTAAAAGTTTCATGAAAATCCATCCACGCATTTGCGAGAAATCGCGTGCACAAAATCGGTAAGAATAATAATAATAAGAAAAGTTGAAAAGAAACAACAGAAAAATAAGAAGGTCTTCCGTTGAAACGGAAGACCTTAATAATAATAGGGAAAAAGAAACCGAAGAATAACAAGAAGGTCTTCCGTTGGAGACGGAAGACCTTAATAATAATAAAAGTGAAAAAGAAACCGAAGAATAATAGAAATAGTGGAAAAGAAACCTAAGAATAACAGTAAGGTCTTCCGCTGAAGACGCAAGACCTTAATAATAAGAAACAGAGTAAAAACAATATGTTCCCCAACTTCGTTTGGGGAACATAATAATAAGAAACAGAGTAAAAACAATATGTTCCCAAACTCCGTTTGGGGAACATGATTAGGTGAACACTTAGAAGTTTGGTTCAGTGTACATGTTTGAAGCCCTTTACTGGTATATGGTGACTTCTCTATATGAGTGAAAATTTTCAAAAGGGGAAATAATAGAACATGCTACCAATCTCTTTTTACATCTTATACCTTTATTTCTGTTATTTATGTAAGATAAAAATGTAGTTAAGTTATATCCTTTACAAAAGTATATTCTCTTCGGTTTCCTCATGAATCTGCACTACGGCGGAAAAAACAGAAACGTAGCTTAAATTTTCCGTGATTGAAAGGACAAATACATGTGTATGAAATGTCGATTAAGTAATTTTCTTGCAGTTGTTACAATTATATAATTTTTTATTTACAGACTCCTTTCTTTTTTTCAGTTTCCATATGAAATTTCTGTAGAAGGAGCGAAACTATATCTCACGAGTTTATTTTTTTTTGTCTTTTTTGAAGATCTTTGACAATGAATTACGCTTGTCTTTGAGTAATTGTTTGTCAGTTCCCCAGTCTTTGTTTGAAAGTTTTCCTGCAGTTTGGACATTTCATTCATATGGTTTTTTTGTACGTGTCGTTTTCGATTTGATGCCTTCTGACCTTTTCTAGTCACAGAGGCTTCTGGGTTTTGCATTTTGATTTTGCATGAAAAACGTTCTCTAAACTTAACACATCCTTCTGTATTTTTGCATCCATCTCATTAGTCGCTAAATATTCATCTTCCTCTGGCAAAACATCTTCAGAAAAAATACTTTGGGTGGTACATTTAGTCGCTATTTCATTGTGTTTCTTTATCTGTAGAAATCATTTTGATAAGAGGTAGAATGCATTTCAATATTTGACTATCTCTTCTGAATCTGTTTTAAGATTTAAAGTATTGTATGGCAAATCATCCGTGTCAAGATGGCTATATATTTTCAAAGGTATTATCAGCGTTCTTTGGTATATTACAGGCTTAAGCTTTTAAAGCTCTCTTGTCCGGAAAATATTTGTTAGACTTAAGTGTTTCAGTCCGATTATTGCATTTGAAGGGAAGATGAGGTTCCTCAGATATTGTTATGTTTTCGATATATTCTCCAAATGGCGTGTTACTTGTACTTTGATTATTAATTGTGGTCCCATGGAATTCGGGTCGTCTACCATAAATAATAAAGAAAAAGAATAATGTAAAGATATACATGTGAGCAGCTATATGAAGAGTGCATTGTCTAAGTTATGTGCACATATCAAATTTGGCAATTTGAAGAAGGAAGTAGTTGTTGCTTTTACCATCACTCTGGTGTTAATTTAATTGCTTTTCGTTTCTGCGTTTCCTGTTCAAGATAAAAGATCTCAGCATCAAAATAAGAATTTGCAAAAATAATTTTAAAAATCCACAAATCGAGAATAGAGAAACAAGTGACTACAGTTTGGCACTATCAAATATAAAGCGGATATACACTGTATACCTAACTTTATGCACAATTGCCAGTGCAAATTCATTTTGATATACATGTAATAACTAATCTTTGGAACTTCTCGTTCATTAACATGTCCATGTACTATCGTGAACCCAAGTCACAGTTATTGTACTATCGCGGCAGAATTTCAAGAAACCGCCTTCACTCTCCATTCTCATTAACAACAAAACATTTAGGTACGAGGGGTTATCAAAAAGTTCGTTGACTGAGGCTATAAAATTAGTACTAAGTAGTCTGTACTTTCAAAATTTATAAGGGACATTAAACAACAAAAAATAAAGAAATGTTGAAAATTTTAGCTTGTTCCTTCTTTAGTTTATTATTTGCTAAATTATGATAAAATAAAAAAAAATTATAATCAACCGGCGCCGTCGCCGTTTAGTTTCATGACGTCCGAAAACGTCATTGTTTTTCAATGTACGCTTCTTCTACAAAGTACTCTTAATTTGATGAGATTCCCTGTAGTTGAGTAGGGACTTAAACCCTTCTTGTTTATGTGACTTTACAATGTCATGAACAGCGGCTTACAATGTATATAATATCAATTGCAAATGGATTTATACATTGGGAGAGATCCTCGCTCGATTGTGGCAGCATATTTTGCTTTTGGGACTTTAATATCTACAACATATGATCAACGTCAATTTTTTGAAGTGATGGATTTTTCAAACCTTGACTACAAATCGACATTAACTGTGCATCTCTTTTCTCTCTGAATCTCTTTTGGCATTAAAAAACAAGTAATCTGGATGCATTTAATTTTTCCATAGACAGTTTAAACATTTCCTAGGTCTATACCAGGTTTTTCAGGGCCAAAGCTTTATAGAGTGTTGGAAAATGAAACCCCTCCCCCTTTTAAAGTCATTTTCAAGGACTTGTTTGTTTGGACACCCCATGTTAAATTTACGATAAATTTTCATAGAACTTTCCGAATGAGGTGAAAATTTCATATTTTATGAAGCAATAGCGTCCCAACATACCGCATATACTCGCCTATAAGTCAGTTGTATTTGATTTAAGCTTATTTATCAGAGGGACTGACCTCATATAATACCATTCATTTTATAGCTCGTCTATAAGTCGTACATAGAGTTTTTGAGTAGAGAGTTACTCCCAAAAATCCTACTTATAGGCGAGTATATACGGAATACTGAATTAAGGGGATTTTTGGATGTCAAATGTTCATATCAAAAGAGTTTTTCTCAGTTACACTTCGGTCGAAAAACCGTCGTATTCGAAGTTGCGCCGCCTGGACATACCATAGCTTACAAAAACATTACTAATTTATTAAGAAATAAATTTTATGATTTGCGGTTCATTCTATAGATAGGAAAGATAATGCTAACCAGATATTTTAAAATTCATCGACGTACCTTAAGCGGTTTTAATTTTATAGCGCCAGTCCACGAACTTTTTGATACCCCTTCGTATGTTGCACTTTGCCACTAATGTGACTTTAATTATAGAAAATACGATGTAATTATAAAATTAACTAGTATATAATTATTGCATTATCTATCTATGTCGAACACTGAATAGTAAAAAAGGCTTCCTAGTCAGTAAGTGTTGTTAACAAATTGAATTATTGAAATGATATCCATTAAGAATATATATACATGTATAAGTAATAAATGCAAACCTTGCTATCTCAGATAATGTTCGCTCTCGTAATTATCTGTATTTCATCTGTATTTCATGCACCATGAAGACACACTTATTTTCTTTTTAATCACATTAAAATTAAACATAATTGTAGACAGAGGAACCATTATATATAACCCTTGATTTGTTCTCATACGGAAGAAATATTTTTTTGAAAATGATGTATGCTATGAAAAGAATCAATTCCCGAGGGGGAGTCTCGAGTTGGGTAATGTAGAAAATCCTTGTGAGAGAAATCGATTTTGTTTAAAAAATGATATATTTTTTAATTCCAACACTATAAAATAAACTATGAAATAAACAATATATTTAATATCAAGCTAGGATCTTGTATAAAGTGCTTATCATTGATATCAATATCGGTATGTGTAAGTTTACACAGACCAGGCACATCTCAAAATCTGAATATGAACTATTAGATATTTAAAAATAAAACCATTTTTTAAAAATGTATAAGTAAATAAAAAGATGATTTGAGTTGATTTTTTCTACCCTTAACTTTTGAAAAAAAAAATAATAGAAAAAGTTTCAGTTCGGTTTCAGCATGCGGAAACCATATGAAATCGAAATCAATAGTAAACAGATCATATGAGTTGATTTTTCTACCCTTTTGAAAAAAAAATTAGAAAAAGTTTCAGTTCGGTTTCAGCATGCGGAAACCATATGGAATCGAAATCAATAGTTTTCGGAAACTGAAACCTACTGAAACTAAAAAGTTTCGTTAAATTGACATTTCATTAAATTTTACAATAGTTTCCGTTTTGCGGAAACTATTTGGAAACAAACCTAATAGTTTCAGTATACGGAAACCCTACAGAAACTTGCTGAAACTATTATATAGTTTCCGCATTGCGGAAACCATACGGGAAACTTCAACGCCAAGTTTCAGCTAAGTTTCCATATAGTTTCAGTTTTGCGGAAACTAGACTTTTCACCCAGTGTTCTAATTAATTACGTAATAGTTTGTCATGAACTCCATAATTTTTTTTCTTTAAATTTATTGCATTTTGAAAAACTTTTTTACAAAAGGACAAACATTGAGAGAGAGAGAGAGAATGAAAGAAAGACAGAGAAAGAGAATGACAGAGACAGAGAGAAGGTCAGAGAAAGAGAGAGAGAGATGGTTAAGAAAATAAATCAATTAATGGCCTCCAGCTTTCATCAAAAGATTCTTTTTCATTATTTTTATAAGATATATATTGTTGCAATTCATACATTGTCTTAATAGAGGATATCAACCCACCTAAGGAGATGTTTCTGTTTGTACATTTGTACAGATAGATATAATATTTTATTTGTAAGGCAATAATATTTTTAAGTTTATCAGTTTTCTTCACAGAGCCCAATAAAAATTCTTTTTTTAAAAAAGTTATAGTAGTATGGATTTTATTGAAACAGTAGTTTGCAAAATTCTCTAAGAGGGACTGAACATGTTCACATTCCCACAACAAATGTTCTATTGTTTCAGTTTCTATTTTACAGAAGGTACATGTTTTATCATCAGTTCTATTAATTTTGTGCAGGAAGGAATTTGTCGCTAGTATTTCATAGTTTATTCTAAATTAAAACCACTGAAGTTTGGTGTTTTTTGTAATTTTGAATGGAAGTAAATAAATTATCTCCCATTCACCATTGCTCAGGTCAAATATTCTATTCCAAGAGATTTTACCCAGCGGTTCAATTTTTTGTCGAATTAGTATTTCATATAAATCATGTTTTTTTTTTGGCATTTAGGAGCGAATAAACATTATCCGGGATATATGGGTAAGCTATCTTTGATAAGTTATTTGATCTCTGTTTATCTTTCTCAGCCATTCTAATATTGATGCCTTAATGCCACTATATTCAAGAAAATGTGTTTTATCCCGTATTTCATATGTAAGTCATTCAAACTCATAAATGTCCCATCTTCATTGAGTATGTCATTTACACATAAAATGTTACAAGAAAACCATCATTTATAGAAGAATGGCTTTTTATTAATGGTTAATTTTTTTATTATGGAATAATGGTTCTAAAGAAGTAAGTGTGTCATTTTGTAATGATTTGTCACAAAAGCTTAGCCATGCATGTAACACATCCTTCTAAAAATCATTTTTTAAATTATTCATTTTTTCGACAACATACTCTTGCCCACAACATACAATTTTTTTAATGTCAATATCTAAAAAGGAATCTAACCCATTATCCCGCAGTAACAATTTTTTCATCCAAACTAGTTTTAAAGACATAATGAACTCTCTTATACTAATCATCTTAAAGCCCCCTTCTTTGTAATTTATTACACAATTTTTTCTTTTTAGTCTTGAAATATTACTTCCCATTACAAATGTATAAAATAGATTTTCTAATTCTTTCATTTGAATTTCAGAGGGACTTGGGAGAGATGCAAAAACATGATTTCAGGTTGGCAATAAAAGAGTTTTTAGAACCGTTAGACGACCAAGAGGAGTTAAATTTCTCTTGTTCCAGTGTTGTATTGATTTTTTTTATATTACTTATTTTTGATGCATAATTAAGCATAAATATATTTTTGAGATCTGTGTCAAAATCAATGCCTAATAATTTAAAGGTTACTTTTCCCCACTCTAACATATAATCTGTACTTAGAGTATCGTTGCTGCCTTTTTTTGACCCAATCCAGACTACTTGATTTTTACTGTAATTTATATGCAAGCCTGACATATTCGCAAATCTTTTAAGAGTAGTGAGACTTGTTTGGAGTGATCTTTCACTTTCATCTAATATCAAAGAAGTAACATCTGCCAACATACTTTAACTTTTTTTCAGTATTCATAAACCGAATCCCCTTTATATCCTTATTGTTTCGAATACTGATTGCAAGGATTTCTGCACAAATGAGAAATAGATCGATATGGAGACAAAGGATCTCCTTGACGGCAGCGTCTGAGTAGGTTAAAAGATTGCGATAAATTTCCTCCTTGATTTATGGAAGCTGTAATATTTGTATAAAAAATATCAACCCATTTTCTAATAGAATTGCTAGAATTAAAAAAACTTGAGGGATTTCTGTATAAAAGACCAAGGCAAGGAATCAAAAGCTTTTTCAAAGTCGACTACATGTAGGAGCAAAAGTCCTGGTATATTTTCTTCTTCCGTAAATTGCATGATATCATATATCAGTCTTATATTTTCAGATATATTTCTTCCTAGTATGAAACCAGTTTGATCTCGATGAACAATTTTATCAAGATATATTTTCATCCTTTTAGCAATTGAGCCAGATGCAATTTTATAAACAGTATTAAGTAGCGAAATAGGTCCCCAATTTTTTCGATATTGTCTGGGTTTATCATCTTTTGGTATACAGGTTATTATACCATGTCTTTGTGTAATACTTAAAGTCTTATTCTCATAGGCATAATTAATGGACCTTACTACAAAAATACCAATGGACTTCCAAAATACTTTAAAAAACTCTGATGTAAAGCCATCTGAACCTGGCGATTTATTTGATTTCATATTATAGAGTGTTTCTGAAGCTTCTTTTAATGTTATTTTACCTTCTGTTTCCAAGGACTCTATTTTTGAAAGTTTAGCAATATTTGGAAAATTTAATTATCATTAAGATCATTGATATCGTTTATAGAATTATCTATGTCTCTATATAAGTATTCATAATATTTTTTAGCTTCATTCAAAATCTCTGCCTGCTTATAAATAATGTTACCATTTTTGTTTCTATTTTTGGAATTATCTTGCTTGTGAAATTTCTATTCTCTAAGTTACAAAAATAGTGTGATGGTTTTTCCCCTTCTTCTACACATCTTGCCCTAGATCTTATTAAACCACCCCTCATCTTTTGTTTTCTTATATCCTCTAATTCTTTATTTTTTTCTTCTAAGAGTTCAACATTGTCAGCAATAGTATGTATTGTTTCTTCAAGATATTTTATTTCTTCTGCAAGTTTTTCTTCTGTTTGCTTTGTTAGTTTCTTTTTGTACATGTATGAGGAATAGGAAATACATTTTCCTCTTATTTCCATGAGTAGGGTTTCTAAAAACAATTGATCATTTATTGTAAAGACAATTCTTCATCATTAACTTGCTGTAAGTTTTCCATTAAATATATAGGTACAGCATACTGTTTCTTAACATTCTTAAAGACGTCATTTATAGTATCAAGAAATTTCTCATCACTAAGAAGGGAATTATTAAATTTCCAAAGAACTCTACCTTTTATAAAATCATTAAAAGCTAAAGATAAACTAATCATGGAATGATCAGACCTATAACATGTTTCAATTGTACATATCCTATTGCACTTGGCATTAAATTTTCTGAGATCAGAAAGAAATCAAGTCTGTTTTGTTTTAGTGGATTTTTTCCCCTCCATGTGTATCTTAGAGTGACTTGATCAAACTATCTGTATATATCGATATATCCCCCATCATCCATAAAATCAAGAACCTTTTGCCTTGCTTTTGGATTATTTATATGTTTGTAATTATAATAATCAATATCTGGGTTCAATACAAGGTTGAAATCACCAGCTATAATTACATTATCACAGTTAAAATCATCTATACAAGTTTGAATGTTTTCATAGAGGTCTGGATTATCATTATTTGGGCCATAAATATTACAAAGAAGCAGCTTTTTTTCCTCTGTTTTGAATTCTAGAAAGAGATAGTTTCCGTCAGCATCCCCTTTTTGTTTTAAAGTCTGTATATCAAAATTATTATTTATAAGAATAGCTACTCCCCTCGAATTTGAGGAAAATGAGCTAAAATAACAATCAAAACCCCATACATTTTTAACATCATTCTCAGAGTTGGGAGTAAAATGTGTTTCTTGTAAACAGTATATATTATAATTTAATCCTTTAAAAAAATTAAAAACATCTCGACGTTTGCTATATCCCCTAGACCCTGATATTTAACAGATAAAATTTTTAAGTTTATCCTTATCTATAAAGTAAACATTACCTTTGAGAGCGTGGAGCCATTATACATCAAAAGAAGGTGAGGAAAGTATAGGAAAGAAGAAATAGGAAAGAAACGTATAAAAACACATTTTAAGTTCAAAAATGGTTGGTTAAGTCCCTAAAGCCTTTCACATAATGTTCTGCGGTGAATATTTATAGCCAAAACGATACCGGAACAGTCTCTACGAATACTAGTACACAGAGTTCTGAACGTGGCAAATAGAAATTCGGAATAGTTATCCGTTCATTTTTCACTTTCTTCTATCTTTTCATCGATATTATCTAGGATCTCAAATCTAACCCTCTGTTTATTGCTCTTTAATTCACCATAGACACTGCCGTTGAAGTACCATGCGTTACCAATCCTGCGATGTTTTTTCAGGCGTTCGATTAGCATAGCATTCTGTCTGGTAACGTCGTCTGAAAGCCAGAGTTCTCCGTTCGTCTTGGTCTTAATGACAGATCTTTTACACATTACTGCACTCTTCCATAAATTATTAATAAACTATTTATTATTTTTATCAAAAATTCAAAACAGAATGAAACCGAATTATGAATATGATTAATATGTAAACCGTGATTACATTATATGTGGCGTAATTAATTGCATAATATATCGAACATTCTTGTGGTCTGACTTAGAAAGTTGTCTTACAGAAAGGAATGTTAACGGTTTTGAGAATTTTTCTTAAAAAGATTGAAGATGACGTTAACATTTTTATCAAATTGTTTTCATTATTTTATGCTGATGATGCTGTTATTTTGTGTTAAACCACAAATGATCTACAACAAGCATTAAATGAATTTTCTATATATTGCAAAACGTGGAAACTCCATGTTAATGTTCAAAAATCAGAAGATTCTGATTGCACACATAAGTACTCTGAAGTTGACATCAAGAAGATGCTTGAGTTTCTGATTGACAATATCTATGTGGTTTTTAGAGGCCAGGTATTCCAACAATCTTTTGGAATACCCATGGGTACAAATTGCGCTCCGTTATTAGCAGACGTATTTTTATATTCATATGAAGCAGAATTTATGCACAATCTTATGTGTGAAAAGAGGAAAACACTTGCTGTGGCCTTCAACTCGACATTTAGATATATCGACGACGTATTGTCAATTAATAATGGTAATTTCCATTCCTACGTCGATTCGATATATCCTGATAAGCTTAAGATAAAAGATACCACAGAGTCTGATACATCTGTTTCATACTTGGATATTTTACTTGAAAAAGACACTAATGGTAATCTAACAACCAAGCTATATGATAACCGTGATGACTTCTGTCGTCAACTTCCCTTACTTATGCAGCAATATACCTTCATCACCTGCATACGGAGTATATATATCTCAGTTGATTCGATACGCAAGAGCATGCTCTACGTATGAACAATTTCTAGAACGAGACAAACTATTGACAAGCAAGTTGATGAAACAAGAATATCAACAGTCTTATTTAAAGTCATCATTTCGTAAGTTCTATGGTCGATACAATGACCTTGTCAGCAAATACAATTTATCATCGAGTCAAATGCTGACTGACGTTTTTCATACCAATTGTCAGTCCATTATTTATACACTGAATTGAATTGACGACGGATTTTTTCCGTTATTTCCTGATCATGACAAGGAGCACACGGCGGGTATGACCGGCCGGCAGCTCACTCCTCCAAAGCACCTGATCCCACCTATGATGTTTCGGGGGTCCGTGTTTGCTCTGCTCTTATTTTGTATTGTTTTATGGACTTTGAGATTGAATACTGTTCGTTATCTCCATATCCTTCAGAAAACAAAAATTGTCATTTTTTTCAAAAGGCCGATCACTCAATATAAATTCAAATTCAATGACGATGTTTAAGAAACTGTAAAAGATTTCAATTACTAGGTATTTTATTCTCAAGATCAGGGTCATTTTCAAAGGCAAAGAAACACTATAATTGTAATCAAGCACAAAAGGCAATGTACGGCATTATTAGAAAAATTCGTTTATATACCTGGTAATTTATATCTGGACTGTCAGCTAGATCTGTTTGATAAAGTTATTGTTCCTGTTTTGTTTTATGGATGTGAAATATTTGGATTTGAAAATATTGATTTTATTAGACGTCTAAATTTCAGATTTTTGAAGTATATTTTAAACTTGAAATCTAGTTCATCGAGTTTTATGGTAAACAGGGAAAAGAGATGTTACCCGATGTATGTGCGCATTTATACAAGAATGAAAGCTTTCTGGGGAAAACTGATTCATGGAAATGTAGAATTATTTATTTATATCTTTATAATTAATACATCAAAAATGGGATTAGTAATCCATTGATATCTTTCATACAGAATATTCTTAATACAACGAGGCTCTGTAATATTTGGACTACTCAACATTTTCAAAGTGTCAAATGGATTGCAACCGCAATAAACCAAAAGCTCAAAAACCAGTTTTTACAGAAATTGTATAAGAAATTGTATAATAATATGAATGATTCCAGTAAAGGTATTACATATAGAATTTTTAGAACAAAGTTTAAATGTGAAAATTTAGAAATATCTTTTCAAAATTCAGAACAAGTAACCATCGTACTCCAATAGAGATGGGTTGATTGAAAAAACGTGGAAAGAAATGAAAGAGTGTGCAATTTATGTAATTATAATTAGATAGGAGACTAATTATTATTATTTACTGGAATGTAATGCATTATATTGTATTCATAAAGATTTTTTTGTTGCAGAAATACTATGTACATCCAAATATAATAAAATTCTGTAATTTGATGACAAGTACAGATCCAGCATTTTTACGAAAATTGTATATATTTTTCACAAAAAAATTTTGACACTGTCATCCTGTAATTTCTGCTCGTCCATAATTATTGTAAATATGTAAATATGTACCTCTTGTACCATGTATATGTTTTTTTTTTGAGAGACTAAATGAATGAATGGAGAAACCGCCAAATACTTGATTAAATTTATACTTTAAATTAATTTTAATAAAGTTCAGATCCCAAGAAAAAAAGCAAAATAAAGTGGCAAAGTGCAGTTATACCTGTCAAATCAAAGAGTAATTGTACATTTATGACAGCAGAGATAAACATATGCCCTGCTTGTCCTTTTGAATGTTTGTATAATAGTTCTACACATATGAACAGATAGGAATAAACGTATGTCCTGCCATGTGCAAAATGAAACCAAGAGTCATAAATGTACAACTAGATGAAAAATTCCAAGTCAGAAATAAACATACACGTATGCCCTACCTGTCTTTCACCAAAGTAATTGAGTCCACTCAAGTCAGTTTATTAGTAGAACAACGGCTACCGAGGGAATAGATATGCCACAAATGAACCGTTTATTAAATCCAAACCAGGGATCAACATATGCCTTGGACTGAATATGTCACAAAAGGTTTATTCACCGACAACGATATTAACTTTGGCAAATTATGTCCGAAAACACGTGTTCTTGCCTAGGTGGAACGTTTGTCACACTCCTATGTACGCAAACTAGGTTTTCATTTGATTTATCATTACATATTTTTTAAAGTAACTGTTAAAATTTGTCCCCGAATGCTGTATGCATCAGAAATAAAAAGATGATCTCCAATGAAATATCCAGGGTTGGTAATTTCCCTTTTACGCCGATCAAGATGGAAAATGCGGAAGAGGATGCGTTTCTACTGGATGTCTGTCCGCCCAAGTAGCCAGTTCCAGGAATTGCTGAACCTTGGAACGAGAATGATAGTCACATAGCAAATTTTCTTTGCTTGACAAATGTCTTGCTCTAGACAGGTTAACACCGTTTCCTCAATGAAAACATCATGTGTTTATCCTTACTTTATATGCCTGATATCAGACATTGATTTAAAAATAAAAATAAGAAAATAGGAAAATGATGTTGCCCATAATCTTCCTATTTTATATTAATTCATAATTATAAGATACCAGGTAACTACAAGTATAGATAATATTAGAGAATGACCTTCATGTTATTACTAAAAATCATACTATTGTTCTTTTCAATCTCTATGCATTTCCATTTGTCAATTTTTTTTGCAGATAGAAGAAAAGATTAATGTTAAGAGTGCTTTTAAAGATATAAACTTTCATACATTACACAAACAAGAGCATAAACTTTTAAAAAAAATATGGGCTGTGGTAAGTAATCTTTATATACTGAAAGTAAAAAGAAACGCAAGGTAAAAGCGAGAGGTGAAATAATTTTATTTTTCCTAATGTACATGTATTTTCTAGTAGCTCTATCTAACGTTTAAAATCATCTTTAATAAAATTGTAACCAAAATTTCATTTGACTTTGCCTCATAATTTTTAAGTTATTGAAACTGATATGACGATATCCCCCAAATGTGACAATTGAAAATTCACATTATCTTCAATGTCTCCTTCACGCATCCGTCATAGTCTTGTTTTTCATTTGCATGGAGTTCATCAGTGTGTTTTTCCTACAAATAGGAATATTTTTCAACAGTTTTCAACAAGATAACCCTTAGTTGAAAGGGACTATCTTTGGCATTTCGAAGTACCCTATCTTCCACTAAGTCCCACAGATGTTCACTGAGAAAAAGATGGACTTTTTGGAGACTAGGCGAGTGGATAAATGTGATCGTTTTCTAGAAAGTTGATAAATCTAGCGTACAATGTATCGAAGGTAAACACGCCGAAAAAAAATAGGCAAGCGGTACGCGCATGCGCAAGTGAGAAGAATCCAAACGTAAAGTTGACCAGCTAAAAGATTCAAATCGCACAATCGATTTATTTCAGTTTGATGGTGAATGTAATGATTATGAAAATCTACGCTATTAATAGCAGTTTTGTGGTAGTAAAGTAGTGATTTATTCGTATTTGCTCTGCTCTTATTTTGTATTGTTTTATGGACTTTGAGAATGAATACTGTTCGTTATCTTCATATCCTTCTTATCAGGTGGCAGGACGAATAACCCGATATTTATGTGGTTCTGTTACGCGTCAACGTCATCGTCACGGATGATTGAAAACCATTCCAAGGCCCTCTATGACGACGGTTAAGACGTCCTACGGTGGACGATTTACTAACTACTGCAAATAAAGCCGTTGATGCTTTTGTTCTTACTTCGGCAATGTAAAAGCCAGGCTCCATGAAACTTTCGTCGATTGTTACAAAATTGCAATAATGCATTTTGTCTATAAATACTGAAAATCAGTGTGTATACCTCAAGTGTATGAAATGGTACCAAAAGATAGTTGACAAACTTGTCGTGTTTTTGGCTTTTTAGCACTTTTCCGACGTGACGTCTTACATTTCACGGATGAGTAATACTGAACACTGATTTTAGTGCATGGTAACAAAGATTCTCACTTGACCAATTTTTGTAATTTTGGTCATGTGGTAAAAAAAGTTCGCATATTATGTTACCCTGCGTTTCCTTTTCCTTTCAGTATATATTTTTTGTACTTTAAGGTCTAGCCCTACTTTGATGTTGTCTAAAGCTGTTGAAATATGAAGACAAGTAACCGTAACCAAACATTACATCGGTTTATGATAGTCTATTAAGTCAATTTCAAAACAGAGACCAGCATTTCCGGAAACGAACATAGCAACACTTAGCCATTCAGCGTCCGCGGTAACGATATCTTCTTCTGTTTGGGATGTTTCTGGCAGAGTTGTTTCATTAATGTACATATGCAAGTTATCTTATTTATTACCTTAATCTGGCTAAACTTAATATCAGTTAAGTGAAATATTCCTCTGCTCCCAATTTCACCAATTTTTTTTTTAGAATTCCAAACATTGATTTTCATCAAGAACAATAGCATTAGATTTAAATGGAAAATAGTTGGACGCATTAAGCGTTGCTTACTTTTTTTTATCCAGAAATGAATATTAGGCAGGGGGAATAAGGAAGCATACAAAATATTCTACCTTGACTAAACCAATGCTACGTTATGACGTCATAGTAGGCGAGATGACGTCAATTTTAGAACACAAGAAATAAAATAAGAAATATGAGGCTTAAATGTAAATAATATATACTCTCATACCTATCATATTCTCATTAGAAAACATACTGAAGTTTTGCTTTTAAATCAGAATATCGAACTGTTTTCTGTGCTTGTAAAATAGTGCGCACCAATCACCAAGAGTTATCTTTCCATTTTGGCCCTTGAAAATATTTATCAAATGTTTATAAACAATTTTGCATCTGGAATTTCTGTAAGAAATGTAAATATTTCAATTTACACCATTTAAAGGAACTATGTATGAATGTATTAGGTAAATTATTATAAATAATTAACTAGAGCCGAGCTCGTTGCAAAGCAACGAATAGGTCTTCCTTTGGAGCTACGGACTAGAAGACGTAACCTTGAGTCGAGGTCAAAAGCCACATACTAAAGATATACAAGTAAAAAACCTTGTAAGAGAAGCAACTTACAATGTTTCGCTAGGAAAAAGACTGTAAAGGAATACTAGTACGTGTGACCTTGATCTTTCCAAATGACCTTGTGCTAAGCAATAACTAACTCTCGTTAGAGCTAAAATTGAGATAAATAGAGTTAGGTCAAGGTCAAAAGAAAGGCCAAGTTCAAAAATGGTGATGCCATTAAATAGCTCTCATCAGTATGCATCAACATGTGAAGTTTGATAACACCATTTTGAATGATATGTTTAAAACTGAGCTAAACACTAATTTAAGAAAAGTGAGGTATATACATGTATATAAAGTCAAGTTTAAAAAAATGTTAATGCAATTGCATAACTCTAATTAATTACTATCAGTATATAAAGATTGATAAAAATATCTTGGATAGTTTGTTTGAAACTGAGCTTTGAACTGAGCTAAAGGCAAAGTGTGACAGAAGGAGAGAAGGAAGGACAGAAAGTAGGAAGGATGGAAGACGTCCGACAAACACCAAATGCCTTGGCCATATTCATGGCAGGGCATTACATGTCATGTATGATTACTGGTTTACATAAGAATAGGTCGTAACTTTCAGTCTCGGAATTCAACCCCTAAACTACATGTATATATGCATGTACAAAAACAAATCAACCGACTGACATTCTCTGCTTAGAAGGAAGACATTGTATTCATTTTAAGGGATGGGGTACTTATAGTGATGAGAGGAATTTAACAACCTGTCGGTCCATGAAACATTATTTTGGAAAGTCTGTATATAGCTGCGTGGCTTTTCTTAGAATGAAATTAGTATTTTTTGAAATATCTAAATAATTCTTTTATTGACGCCGTGATATATTTGATAGGCTGTATAATAGCTGTTCGGATATAGTGCCGTTTGAAGGTCCAACACCTTTCTTTTAATATAACCAAAGGTTCTAGTGATTTTTTTTCCCGTATAGTCGAAATGCATGGGAGAAAGAAAAAAACGTATGGGGTCGTTCAAAAACAAATTAATGAGTTGTGTTTTTCACCTACACAGACACTTTTTTCTTCTGGTTTTCCTTTTTTGTGAATTGCCGTTTATTTTGTTTACAAGCTTGTGTTCATACCACTGTTCATACGCGCTACCAATGTGAGAGGAGAAAACAAGACGTCGTCAAGCAACATGACTGACCAGATGGACGTTTATATATACATTGTAATCATTATACAACCAAATATCAGAGCGAATCGATAATTTAAGTACCTAGTTAAATACATAGGAATTCAATAATTAAGGAAAGAATTTAATTTATATTTTATGATAAATAGACAATAACGAATTTTCTAATTTTGTAAAATCGTATTCTGAAAGCTCTGGATGTATATGTTTAGCCGCTCTTCTATGTAAAAGTTCATACATATAAAACATGTAATTATTATCGGCTGCGGTAGCGGCCAGTCTTTATGTGATTGTGTTAGAGAGTGCACATGGGGAAATGAGACGTTTTTTATTACTTCAATTAAATAATTCGTAAATTATAACAAGTAAAAATCATGCGTAAAATATTTTAAAAACTTGCTTAAACTTAATATTAAATGTTGAAATATATTTCAATTTCATTGTCATTAATATCTCATGATCATCGATAATTTATGGTCATATAAAAAGAGTTTACATCAGATACTCCCCAGCCTGAGAGTGTATAAGATTTGAAAAGAAATCTCTTGATTTTCCGGATAATGATGATGTGGTTAAAGTGCATGGTGAATAAAAAAATGAGGAGTTTTTCAACTTCTAGTAAAAATTGTTTTGAATTTGCTCTACATCTACAAATGACACAAAGATCATGAAGATGTTTTTTTTTTTAATTTTGCACCGGTTTGCAGCATAGCCTGCTCTGCAGAAACCATGAGCATTATCACGTAATCAAGATCCAGGGTATCGAGGCTCGGACAGGCCTACACCTTCATTTTGATGACAACAAATTCTTCTCATACATCAATGAACATGATTTTTTTTTAACATCGATAAATCTATTTATGAGCAAATGCGGTAAAATTATTTTTTATTTTCCTTTGAAAACAGCCAGAAATAGAATTGAAAAACTATTTCAGCTTTGAATATCTTGACGTGCTTTCCTGCATGTGAAAGAATTTTTCTGCTTTGCAGCCAATTTGATGCTTTGCATCAATTAAATTCGTACTGACATTGTACATGTACAGGCATATAAAATATTCTGTTTATTGGACGAAATCGTATACCATTCTGTACAATATCATTTTAAGTTTAGTAGCAAATAACTGCAAACTCAAAAGTGCTAAATTTCATGATGGATTTCCCCCTGTGAATTAGAAACGTTAAATCCACTTACAATTATCATGCATGCGTACATGTAGTTTAAGATTCATAAAACAATTACCACTTCGATTAATACAGGGAAAAATGGTGTAAACCTAGCTTGTGTTTTTTTTCGGCTATCAAAAAGCATAAAACTTGAAATGAATAAATGCACAAGCGATTACGATTGATTAAAACAAGCTGAAATAGAGTGAAATTGAATGATATGAAAGGAGTCGACATGATCATGATGATTTCAAACCCAAATTTCCATTTGTAATTATCGGAGTACACAACTGATATTCAAATCGACATACCCGCTGCTATCTGCGGACACGTGCTTGTAAATGAGGACTGGGCTACAAAATTTTAGACACAAAGCGACAAAGCTGGATGTAAACTGTTTATTACAAATACGTGAATAATAGTATATTTTAAAGTATTTTTTTTAACGTTCAATGTTTATTAATATAAAAAAAAAAATAATGGAGAAACAAAAGAGTGATGGTAAAAATAAAACGTACATAATAGTACATTACGTATCACAAGACTTCCATCACTAATTATAATTATTTGCCGAAGCCTCTTTTCAATTACAATTTAAATAAAATACATTAACACGGAATAGAGAAATAATTTTTGCGTGAACAGGCCAAAGAAAGCGATCACAATTCAAAATAATTTATGCACCAGTGTTTCGAATTACGATTAAATGAAAGATCGGTGAAGTATTTTTATTGATTCGATAAATCAAAAACATGATTTTCTATAAATTGATAGGTCTTTGGACACAATGGATTTTAAACACGATCACAGACACTTGCATTGTTTACGACAGGTGGCTGGTACACTAGTGACCTCGATCGACAGCGTGGGATTCGGGTGTTGGATTACATAACTGTTACAAACATCTAGGCGATCTTGGAGATCGCCAAATGTATACAACTAATGATCGTGAATTATTCGATGCATAGAGTTAAAATAACTTATAATTGTTATAATAATCAATGTAGAAAGATAGATTTAATATATTCCGTTTATGAAGACGTGTTCACTATAAAACTGATTAATAATAAATAAAAAAGAAAGACTAATCGTTAAATAATTTAATAGTGAACCGTAAAGCACGTATAAAGCCCTATTTAGAAGAAAATTAAAATTAAATACTATAGGGTGTATTACTGATAGGAAGTTTGTGTAAATTATACACATGAAGAGGTCTGATTTCCTTTCCGAATGAAAAACACTATCTGTTTACCTGGCCTGCTTTCAACTACGTATTACGCAATACCCCCGGTATAATCGAACACAAAACACTTTCATCAGATTAAAAAGGTGTCAAAGAGCAATTTTGTTCGTATAATCCAGATCGCAATATTTACCATTTTTGAGTTATAAAGCAAAAACTTTCAAGCTCCCTAAATCCCTAATCGTAGGGGCCAGCCCCTTTTGAATAGTATGATATGAAAGCCCTTGCATTTATTCACAACTTTTGTTCAACATGTCTTAACAAAATATTTTTAGTTTTCAAGATAAAAAGGAAAACATGTGTAAATTTTCGCTCTTTTAGGCGTTCTATTTTTTGACCCCTGTATAACGCCATTTTGAATAGAGAAATCGAAAAACAAAAACCGATGTGCACAACTTCAATCCTTCTGTTATCTAAACCCAGTAAAATTTCTGCTCCAGCTCTAGTGGTCTCTGAGCCTTTGTCTGGAAATGAAAGCCTATAATTTTTCGTTTAAAGGGAAATAACTCAAAACCGGAAGTGACTTTTTGAAATCATCGACAGCATTCTGATAGAGTTTATTACCGTCTATAATGTCTTAAAATTTGAGCAAAATCCATTGAGAATTGAGTGAGATATGAGGCCTTAAAGTTGGCGTCTAGGAAGAAAACAAAAAAAAGAATAATAAGAATAATCTTAATCTTCAGAATCAGTAGAAGGTCTTCCGTTGGAAACGGAAGACCTTAATGAAAATATTGGCAATAGAAATAGAAATCAATATTTGAAAGATAAAGCAGATGTGACTGAGTTGACTGTAGAATGGTTCTTTTAAATGAAACCTGTAGAATCTGACATAACAAATCACTGAGTTTCATGTAAAAATGTCTTCAGAAAGTTACCTCTCTTCTCAGAGAGATAATACACCTTAAGTCTCATTAAAATACAGTGTATATGGTCTTCTTACATGCTGTTTTCTAGACCGAATCGAATTTTGCTAGAAGCTCGATGCTGATCCTGTTATCTTCAAGAGTCCGTGGCCAATAATTGAGCTTCCGACATTGTGCCATTATCATTGTGCCAATATAATTTTTACATCATATACTATTGAAAAAAGCGATGTAGACCATTGTCTAATACCTTGATATGTGCTCCTTGCAATTGATTAATCAGTGTATATCATTGAATATCCTTGTATATCATTGAATATATCATTGTATATCATTGAATAGCATTGTATATCATTGTGCCCATTGTATAAATATACAATTTGCGTACATCATTAATTGAAATTCATTGATTATCATTGAATATCATTGTACCATCATTGCATATCATTGAATAGCATTGTATATAATTGTACCCAATGTATAAATAAACACTTTGCGGTCATCGTTAATTTAATTTCATTGTTTATCATTGAATATCATTGTACCCATTGCGTGTTAATTATTCAATATACACTTTGCGTACATCATTGATTTGATACTTTGTGTACATCATTAAATTGATAATTTGTGTACATCATTGTAGATATACCTTGTGTACATAATTGTATTCATTGTATTGACGATTCATTTTGACTATTAATTATTAAAGTCATGACAAAAACTGCCAAACATTTTTAATCTATTTTGTCGACTTAATTGTATATATAACCAAAATACAGCATTTGTCTAAATTGAAGCATTTCAAATGATATCTTAGTTAATAAATAATTTTTAAAGGAGTTGTAATATATGTTATTGTTTTGTGTAAAACTAGCATAAATTATGAGATTTTGAATAACTTCAATCGTTATGAAAGTAATATAACCAAAGGTTTGACTATTTGGAAAAGGCTTTAGATACTTGTTAAAACGTTTTGCAAGATCAAGCGCTTTTAAACTATTTCAATGGGTCGAAAAGCATTTTCCTTAATATTTTCCAAATTTGCAAACAGAAGCAGTGTAATAGGTTAATATCAAGAGATAAAAACATTTATGCAAAGAATAGAAATATATGTATATTTCTGAGGTACAAATATTTACCCTGTGAGCTTGAATTTTGTTTACATCCTGATATCTTGTCACATGACGAGCAGTTACATTTCCCAAGGCAAAATTTCCCATAAAACCCATCAGGACAAGTACTGTTACAATTGTAACCAAAAAATCCAGGCCAGCATTCTTAGTTAAATATAGAAAAAAATATTATCAGAATTTATGCTATTCATATTTATGCGTAGCTTCAATTTTCATGAAAAATGTGATGAAATTTAGAGACTATTTACCTACGCATTTCCCACCAACTCCTCTGTAATTTGGGCAGCATATCAATGGATCTCTATTATTTCATTAAAGTTATAATTACTGAGGAACCAAAACAATGACTTTTTAAAAAAAAAAAATTAAAAACAATGAAAAGAAAGCAATTTAACATTGACTACCCACTTTTTACAAACGCCAGTCTGTGCTTCTATTTGTGAGTAAAAATATAAGATGAGGAAACACCACAGTAATACACAATGTAATCTTTTATCCATTTTGCATCACATCACATCACAAAATATAAATCATTGTCTGTCTACAATTGAAAAAAGGTCAACAGCTAATAAATTAACACTTATTTTTGGTTCTTTTTTATTCAAAAGAACAACAAAATCACAATTGCTTTGTTTATTTCTAAAAAAAGTATTTAAAAGTCTTAAAGATCTTGCCAAAATTAAGGTATTGTGAAATCCTTACATCCGTTTCTCCTGACATGATTTGCAAAAGACAATCGCATTTCCAGACTATGCAACAGTTGACCAAAGGTCTACATTTGGAGTGGGAGAGTATTCCTATACAGTTTTTATTACACACATTTGCTTCCATTAGATGCAGTTTTTTGGCTATCATTTATGTCTGTGGGGGGGCATACTAGATATTGATCTTAAGGATCTTAAACTGCCTATGATTTTTAAATTCTTGCGTAATGATGAAATTTGATAACATTTCTATTGTTAAACCACATTTCTTTATTATCAACACATCATATCACTATATAATATTTATGTTCAGTGTGTCACTAAATTCTACTATGCGTTTCTTTTTTTTTAAGTATATATCTTCGTTTGTAAGGATTCTTGTGAAGTTAATAATTACGATGAAGGACTCACATTCAGTCTTAAATTTAGTAATATTGACTGCCCCGTGGGGATCCGGGTTAGAATAGGTCCTCAGTACCCCCTTGCTTGTCGTAAAAGGCGAATAAATGGGGCGGTCCTTCGGATGAGACCGTATAAACCGAGGCCCCGTGTCACAGCAGGTGTGGCACGATAAAGATCCCTCCCTGCTCAAAGGCCTTAAGTGCCGAGCATAGGCCTAAATTTGCAGCCCTTCACCGGCAATGGTGACGTCTCCATATCAGTGAAATATTTTGGAGAGGGACGTTAAACAGTATACAATCAATCAATCAATCAATCTATCAATCAATCCAGAATGAGGTTTTTGTCGCTGAAGCTGCTTTGAAAAGAGCAGAAATTATCCCACCCAAATACAATGTGAAATTAAAACAAATGCTTTCAGATAATCGAATCACTATGAATATTCTGAAATATTTGAGTACATAGTGTTTTCTAACATACCTATTATTTTTGCGTAAAAAATTGTATTAAGGACCAGTAAACATGAAGTACCGAAACGTCATACGAACACTATACATGGCGATTTTTGTGAAGAGATATCTTTTAATTAAGTCAAAAAATCTCATGACAGGACCGTTTTAAAATGTTAAGTACATAATAAGTAATATAAAAATGCGAAAAAAATTATTGAATGGAATTTTTTTCAGCTCAAGACCGTGTTTCTCCTTAAATTGCCTTTCTTATTCAGATTACATCTTATTATTGAGTCAATTGAGATTTGATCAGTACAATACCTTTAAAAATACAACATCAGGTTCTTCAACTGCTTTCTGTGAGATTCTACAAACACACTGGGACACAATCATGTAGTTCAATTTTCACATTGATATGTTTGTCTTCCTTATAAGTATGTCAAACCGGAAGGATGCGACATTGACTAAATGTTAAATGTTGTTTTTTATCTGAAATCTATAATGTAGCCCACTTCTACGAAATAAAAAGATCCTATATTGTAAAAACCAAATTTTCTTATAATTACTGCAGTATATATAATATTATAAGAAACTAAATTTCATATACGTATATAATTATAATATTGTTAGAAACTAAGTTTTAATGGTCGCTATTGATAACCTGGAATTTTCCAACTATTATTTATATTAAGTCATTTTTAAAAATGTTAAACTATATTATTTGGAAAATATTTGTATGGACTATATGAAAACTACGGTTACATGTAAAAACGCTTTTGAAGGCTACAAAATATCTGACATTTTCGAGGCTTTTTAACGATTTTGATATTTTCGTGCCAGGAAAACGTCAAATTCCAGCGATATTACGAACACTGGAAAAATTCGCCATCTCAATATAACCGGAGTAGATTAAACAATTTATCAATAGCACAATACTCCTAGTTCTCACCAGCTATCGATGAAAAAGAAAATATCACTCCATCACTCCACACTTTGACACAGTCTTGCATGATTTTAAAATGCAGGTAATGAAAAGAAATCTCCGCATTCTGACAAAATGTCTGACAAAATGTTTTCACATGATTGTATATTTCATAAACGAACCAACAAACGATGTTTTTATTCTTGTTTTCAAACGTGAAGCAGAATTTCTCCAAAACCTATTATGTGCAAAAACAAAAGCAAATTCAAAGAAGAATTGTGGTCCTCCGCTTTGGATGTCTTTTTGGTGAGATATCAAATATGAACGAACGCCCTATCATATGTCATTTAGAAATTATCACCAAAATTGATTTTTAAAAAAAAAGTAAGGTCCATTGTGAGGGCCAAGGTCAAGGAGTCGGAAATCACAGCATGCTTGGAAATATCTTGTCATAGGTAATGCACATGTCAAATATGAAAACTGTGTCTCATCTCAATCAAAAGTTAAAAGAAACAAGATGCGTTTGTGAAACACTGATGATCCCATATGGCAACAAAGCAAAGATTTTACGTTTATTAAACGCAGATCAAATATATTGGTACCCAAATTTTAAAAAGTACGTCAAATTCAAGTCAAAGTAAAAGGGTCAAAGTTCTTGGTATCCAATGAAAGGTTTTCTTACAAGAATTACTAATGTGAAGTGTGAAAGCCCTAGCCCCTATCATTCAAAAGTTATGACTATGGTTAAAGTTTTTAAAAAAGTAGGC
>NW_026924725.1:0-24282 GCF_032062105.1 Saccostrea cuccullata
AGCCAAATGCAAAAGACTTAAAACTATGGGATGGTAAAAGAAAAAAACAAGGAAGAAAACGTTAAATTATCACACTTTTGAGGAATCTGTTTTGACCTTGGTTAGAATCAGACAAGGTAATCATAGCCAAAACATGGCATTTCTCTTTTGAATCTCACAAATTCATGTTTGTAGATTAATCACAAAATGAGTAAATCTTCTTTCAAAATGTTTTAAGCAGTTGGTGGAGTGACCCTCAAAAGATATTGTTCAAGAAAATATCCAAGTATCATCCAGAGAACTCCCCGATACAAGATGTATCATTGACTGTTCGGAAATTTGTGTTAAAAAACCATTCCGGCCAAAAGCTTTGTAAACTACTTTGTCGGGCTATAAACATGCAAACACATTAAAATTGTAATTGAAAAATTCCCACAGGAAGAATAACGTTGTTGAGATTGAATACTGTTCGTTATTTCCATATCCTTCTCAATATTGTATACATGTAGTTGTTCTATATCTGACCAAGCAATTGTAAGTAGAACTGCAGGAATGTGATGATATCATTGTAGATTCTGGATTCAAAAGAAGGCATTTGTTTTTGCGAAAGAAAGCCTCTCGCAACATTCCAGTTATAGCCACGAAAGAAAACCTCTCGTAACATTCCAACTTTATCAACGAAAGAAGGTCTCTCGTAACATTCTAGCTATAGCTACGAAAGAAAATCACTCGTACCATTCCAACTTTATCAACGAAAGAAAGTCTCTCGTTACATTCCAGTTATAGCCACGACAGAAAACCTCTCGTAACATTCCAGCTATAGTACTATCAGCTGTAGTAACCTGTTAGGATCGCATTTTGACTTTTATCAACTGTCAAGTATAGTGCCAAGAATGGGTCTTTGTTGTCTAACTGGCATTTCCTTAAGGATATACGATCCTCAGCCAGGAAGGATAACTCTTTAATTTAAGAGTGGAAGATCTTGCAATTTTCACTACATTTTCTACCTTTCCGTTAGATTAATTTTGACCATTGTTTGTAAAAGATGTAAGAGAGTGGAAGTACAGTAAAAGCACATATTTTATAAATAATTTTATAGCACATCTTTATAGTAAAAGGGGGATAACTCTAACATTACACTTCACAGAAATGTAGATTGGCTAACTTGGTATGTATTGACGCATTGGGCGCACCTCCAGATATACGTCATAAAACCTTCCCAAGCAAGGGCTTCATGCAGAATCCACATGTACTTTTGACTTGATTTTACAAAAAAGTGAACGGTATGTAAGTCAGTCAGTGTTATACGTTATTTCAGACCGAGTTTCGTGTGGAAATTGTTATAAACAGTATTATATACGAAAATTCATTCTAGTTCTGGGCGTTGAGATTGAATACTGTTCGTTATTTTCATATCCATCTTTTAAGTCTCATATTGATTTTCCCCCGCACCGCGCGGGCTCAGCAACAATTTGAGCATGGAGCCGTGTTGGCAGTGGAATGGCGCGCAGGTGTGACTACTTGTAAATTAAGATATTAATTAGTGAAATATTGAAACAGAGGGACACGCCATTTAACAACGGACCACATAGAAACTGACATTTGCGGCATCAGTGACCAGTTGCTCATATAACGTTAGTGAGATTTTGGGCCTCGTATCAGCCAGAGAGGTCAAGGCCATTCGCGAAATTCAGACAATGACACGCGTGTTAATTTTGGGGAGTTCCCATACAAATCGTCTGAAACAATTTATAGACAGGAATCCCCAGTTAAATAATTTTGCATTGGGAAACGATCCCCTCGTAAATTTTTATGGTATCGGTGGAGGCCGCATTAATGATTCGGCTCACTGCCAGCGATGGGAACACCAAATAGCAAGGTGGCTACCACACCATCTAATCTTTCACGCTGGTGGAAATGATATTGATGACAGAGAGTGTTCAGAAAAACTAGCTAATGAAATAGCATTGCGCTTAATCGCTTTCCTAGATAGTGTTAAATGTAAATTCGACATTAAGAGTGTCACAATTATGCAGTTGTTGCCCCGCTATTATACCCGAAATGTATCAGTAGCAATTTACAACGATACTGTCAGAATATTTAATGCTTTTTTAAAGAAAGAATCATTGTAATATACCGATGCTAAGAATGCCATTTAATTGATATTACACACATTTTTGTTGACATATAAATTTTTGGCAGGTAGCATCGTTTTAAACAGTGGGGGCCAGCCCTTACAAAATCTTGAAATTTTTAAAAGCAAAAACAAAATAAGGAAAATTCTCCATATCATAAAAACATAATCCAGGGGGAGGGGTGCTTAGTATTTCTTGCAACCTCAATTTCACTTTTGAATTCCTTATTTTCACATCCATTTATTTCATCCTCCAAACTAGGAGGGGGAAATCGATGAGTTTTCAATTTTTAAGTGTAAATTAAGAAAAAAATGTCTGATGTAAAAAAAGTGGGAATTGGGGTGGGGAAAGCCCCCCCCCCCCCTTACCCTCGATGCTTAGTGCCTAGATTTGATTAAATAAATACATTCATATTAGAAAAGCATACATATGTATTGGTGATTTTAGGTGTAAAACAAGAGGCCCATGGGCCTTGAAGGTCACCTGAGTATTGTGCAACAACTTTCAAACAAATTTGATTCATGTTATAAACCAGAGGCCATGGAATTCACAATTCACAATTTGGAAAGAGGTACCATTGCTTATAATAATTTAGACTTAGCATGCTAACTCTGTTTACTTAATACCCAAAGGTAGATCAGAGTACAATTAAAAGAAAATGCACTTCCACTTTATTACCAGTTGTACACCTCATCCCAAAGGAACCACTGATCCTGGGGTCACATATTTCAAAATTTTGCAAATTTTATCATAAAATGGTTGATTAACACCAAAGAGCAAATTTCCAAGCATTAATTAATTTTAGACTTTGTAACCCCCCCCCCCTTTTCACCATGACCCAGGGAAGGGGCATAAAAAATAGACATTTTGCTAGGTGCCCCTTTCTTCATTATGAATATATATATTTGGATCATAGGCATTATAAAACACAGAAGCAAAGGAAAGAATTTCAAAGAATAAATGCATTTTCACTATATAACCAATAAAGCCCCGCCATTACACCAAAACCCCTGACCCTGGGGTCACAAAATTTACAATTTTGAAAAAGGCACTCTAGATCAACTTTACTATTTAATTTAATAGTTTATCTAATACCCAGAAGCAGAGAAGATTTTCAAAGAATTTATGCATTTTCACTATATGATCAATAGAGCCCCGCCCTAACACCAAAACCCCTGACCCTGGGGTCACAAAATTCACAATTTTGGACGAGGCACTCTTGCTTATTATAACTAAGTACTTAGATAGTTTATTTAATACCCAGAAGTAGAGAAGAAGATTTTCAAAGAAAAATGCACTTTCACTATATAACCAATAGAGCCCCGCCCTAACACCAAAACCCCTGACCCTGGGGTCACAAAATTCACAATTTTGAAAAAGGCACTCTTGCTCATCATAACTAAGTGCTTAGTTAGTTTATTTAATACCCAGGAGCAGAGAAGAAGATTATTATGCTTGTATTACGAAGGGCCAGATGTGATTATGATATTCCTTGTATATACAGGTATGTGGATCCAGAAAGGGGGGTCCATTCTTTGAATTTGCTAAAGAGTCCAAAATTTCTGTTGTGATCATGTAGTAACATATATAGAAATTCCATTGTGAAAACAAAATTGGATTTACGGGTTCAGAGATTTTAGATTTATTCTCTTTGTCAAAAACTTTCAGGTACTAAGTTAATTCATAATTTTTTCCTAGTCTGATGAATCTCCCACTTTTAAAACGATACTACATCCCTGGGTCTTTTTATCTTTCTGTAAGCGTACGTTATAACAACTCTATTCCTCTTCAACCCCCCTTCTGAAAAAAAAAATCTAGATCCGAGTCTTATTATATATATTTACAAGCTAGTAATCATGTAAAGATTTGTCTTTAGAACAACAGTAGTATCCTATAGTTAAATTATTTAAAAACGAAGATAGTGTACAGCTTTAAAACGAAAACAGGCGATTGAAAGGGGGGTGAAATTGGAGATTATAGAAATAGACCTCTGTTAATAATTTAATGCAATCGAGTAAAGTCTAAGTGATTCATCTTGAAAAAAAACAAAATTATCTGAAAGAGCACCATCTAAAATAATTACAGTCTATATGACGTCACAATGACGTATATGTAATGTAACATATATGTTTTTTGAGTTTTGAATTCATATAATATAAATCGAAGATCATGCCTCTCCACTAATATCATTTTAAACGAACTACTGACTATTTTAAAAAATATATTGTGTGTAATTTTTATACCACTATTGTTATATAGCCTAAATATTACTGAATGTTTTACAAAACTGGTGAATCTTTGCGACATCAAAATTTAAATGTAAAGTCATATTTCATATTGGCCACACGTATGAACAACGATTATATTAAGCTTGTAGATTCGTATCAGCAATATTTATACATATGGTAAGTATGAAAGTTGTTCTTGACTGTGGCCACAATTAATTTTGGGAAAATTTGTCGAAAAATGGGCATTTTTGAACGTTTTTATGAAACCGTCGCATGTTCAAACCATCGCACGTGCCTAACAGCGCATTATTTAATGAAATGAGTTACGCAAGGAAAAGAAGTATGTTGTCCTCTAATAATTAACGTATAATACCGACCATGAATTGAAACTCAATTTTTGTGAAACACAGGGCCAAATATGATGGTTCGTGGCTTTACCTCTTTAATGAATTTCTTATACGGTTATAACGAATTACGGATATAACGAAGTGATTTCATGGGTCCCAGCGACTTCGTTATAACCGAGTTTACTGTACTTGCAATTTTCAAAACATTTTCTATTTTTCCGTTTGGTTAAGTTTGACCATTGTCTGTAACAGCTAGGAAGAGAGTGGAAGTACACTTGTAATTTTCACAACATTTTGTACCTTTCCGTTAGATTAGTTTTGTCCATTGTCTGTAACAGCTAGGAAGAGAGTGGAAATACTTGCAATTTTCACAACATTTTCTACCTTTCCGTTAGATTAATTTTGTCCTTAGTCTGAAATCAGCATTTCAGTAACAGCTAGGAAGAGAGTGGAAGTTAGTCTTTATATCATATAATGTTTTAAAATATTCGTCTGTAATATTCTATTTACCATGTATCCTTATCTTAAATATTTTATAGAATTTTTATTCGAAATGGGTGAAACGCAATATTGGGCGCATTAAGAAGACCACATTGTAATACATGATTTTTAAAAATGTTATTTTCTTTACTTGTAATTTATCATTAGATTTTGTCAATTGTCTGAAACAGCTAGGAAGAGAGTGGAAGTACTTGCAATTTTCACATTTTCTACCTTCCCCTTACATTAATTTTGTCCATTGTCTGTAACAGCTAGGAAGAGAGTGGAAGTAAGTTTATCTATCATATAATATTTTAAATATATTCGTCTGTAATATTTTATTTACCATTATGTCCTTATTTTAAATATACTGAACAAAAAAAGAAACGCATAATCAGAATAATATGAAATTCTATGTTTCAGTTTAAACCTTATATAATTTAAGCGATTTTAGAGTGTGTTGTGATAAAAATCAATGTTGCAAATTGAAAAGTCAAGTTGAGATCATTTTCATTGCCCCCAAATTCAAGGGGCATAACATATGTACTGTGCAAAGTCTCAATGCTAATGGGTTTCCAATGTACGGATATCGTGGGGGGAATATCATCTCATTTCAGTCTCATGCGAACAATTTGTGCATTTTTATGCTGATTTTTTCATCCAGCAATTGTAGCAGCTGTTATGGGTCAGAATAACCCTAAATGCCAGCAAAGATCAATCACACAGTTTAAACTTAACAATAATTTATTTTCAGTAATATACAAATCATTAAGTACAAACTTAGCAAAAATCTAAAAATACATACATCAGAGTGTCCGTTGCTGCACACAATGTCCCAGTGAAATTATATCCCAGTAATACCTCAATGATGCTTATACGGCAATCTATCCATGCATCGAATTGACAGGGTATTTATACAGTAATATAAATCTAGAATATTCTAGAAATTGTGAGTACATGATATTACTGGAAAGTTCTGGACATAAATAAAGTTCAAGAATGTTCTAGAAAAAATGACTAAACATATTGACCACTCTGGAATGTTCAGGAAACTTAATGTTACTAATAATATACATGATTACACAATACACACCTCACAAAACCTCCCCCCTTAAAAAGTTTGAATGTCAATGAAAACTTACATTGTTAAAATGAAATATATGTACATTAATACAAAATCATATATGTTCACGATACTCTGGACAAGGCATCTGCAATAACATTGTCTTTGCCTTTGATATGCTTAATTGTTATGTTGTATTCTTGTAACAACAAACTCCATCTAGTCAGTCTTTGATTCTTGTTTGACAATTTATGCAAAAATGTCAGAGGGTTGTGATCAGTATATACAAGAATTGGATGCAATGTAACATTCAGATAAACATCAAAATGCTGTAAGGCTAACAACAAAGCAAGGCATTCCTTTTCAATGGTGGAATACTTTTGTTGACATTTTGTAAGTTTCTTTGAAAAATAAGAAACAACTCTATCTACCTTATCACTATGTTCTTGAAACAAAGCTGCCCCGATTCCAACATCACTAGCGTCAACAGTAAGCTTAAATTGCTTAGAAAAATCTGGAGTTGACAGAACTGGATTGCTCATAAGGACAGATTTGATTTTATGAAAGGATTTTTCACAGTCCTTTGTCCATTCAAAATGAACCCTCTTTTGTAAAAGATTTGTAAGTGGACTTACAACTGAGGAAAAATTTGGACAAAATTTTCTGTAAAACCCAGCCATGCCCAAAAACCTCATTAACTCTTTCTTGTTTGTAGGAATCGGGAACTTTGCAATAGCTTCCACTTTAGCCATAATGGGTGTAACATAACCTTGACCTACTTTATGACCTAAATACTCTACATAGGCATGGCAAAATTCGCTCTTCTCAAGGTTCACAGTTAAGTTTGCTTTAGCTAAAATGTCAAACAAAGCACGCATGATTCGGAGATGTTCGTCCCATGTGTCGCTGTATATGATGACATCATCAATGTAGGCCTCGCATCCCTCGAGGTACTGCAATTTTATTGGATTCAGACGGTACGGATGTTGTTTGATAGGCAGACCGTCGCCAACTATGACATCATGACAAGCTGCATTAGTTTTCTTTGGAACATCCGAGAAGATTTGATGATACTCATTCATCAAGTTTTTAACTTGTTCTTTTTGATGAATGTTCAAATGTCCAAGTTTGGCATCAAAATCAGCCAAATTTCTGAGTTTTTCAAGCGGACACTCTGATTACAATCTATCTCATTCATTTCTACACTCGTATCACTTTCAATACAATTTTGAACAGTCTTAGCGTTGGCTAAAGTGGAAACTGGTTTTACAGAATTTCGGTCACACCTTTCAAAATACTCTTTTAACATGTTAATGTGACAAACCCGTTTCTCTTTACGTCGACCTGGTGTCTTAACTACATAGTTTACATCACTGATCTTGCTTTCAATTTCATAAGGGCCATAAAATCTGGCTTGTAAAGGATGACCAGGAATAGGTAAAAATACAAGAACCTTATCACCTGGCTTAAACACCCTATTTCTGGCATCTTTGTCATACCACATTTTCATTTTCATCTGAGAATTCTTCAAATTTTCTTGTGCTAATTTACAAGCATTGTAAAGTTTTTCTTTAAAATCAGACACATAATCTAAAAGATTAAGATCACTAGTCTCAGTCAGCCACTTTTCCTTCAACAATTTCAAAGGACCCCTAACCGTATGACCAAACACCTATTCAAAAGGACTAAACCCAAGAGACTCCTGGACTGCCTCTCGTGCAGCAAATAGCACAAGATGAACCTCTTCGTCCCAGTCTTTCTCATACTGGTAACAATAGGTCTTCAGCATTGTTTTTAGGGTTTGATGAAAACGTTCTAGCGCTCCCTGGGACTCAGGATGATAAGCAGTTGATCTATATTGCCTTATACCCAGCTCATGCATGACTTGCTGGAACAACCCCGACATAAAATTTGAGCCTTGATCCGACTGAATTGCCTTTGGTGCTCCTACAAAACTGAAGAACTTGGTTAGGGCCTTAACTATGCTCTTTGCCTTTATATTCCTAAGAGGTATGGCTTCAGGGAATCGAGTGGATGTACACATAATGGTAAGTAAATACTGGTTCCCAGATCTGGTCCTAGGCAAAGGTCCTACACAATCCACCAACACTCGACTAAACAGTTCTTCAAAAGCTGGAATTGGTTGGAGAGGGGCGGATGGTATCTTCTGATTCGGTTTACCCACCATCTGACAGACATGACACGACTTACAAAACTCAGAAACATCCTTCCTTAGCTTACGCCAATAAAAATGACTCAAAATCCTATTATAAGTCTTATTGATTCCTAAATGACCAGCCATAGGTGTATCGTGAGCTAAACTCATGACATCTCGACGATAAGCAGCTGGGACCACTATCTGGTGAACAACACGCCACACTTCATCTGGGGAAGCGTCAGGTGGTCGCCATTTTCGCATAAGGATGCCATCTTTCATATAAAAGCATTCTCCAACTTTAGTAGCCTCTTCTGGTGGAAGTGCCCTCTTACTAAGTTGAATGATATCTGGGTCTTTATGTTGTTCAGAGAGTAAACGTTCTTGGCTTAGGATGTCCTTGCCTTGGCTAACTAGTGGATGCAACTCATTATTCTCACCACCAAATTTTGGTAACAGTTCTTTCTTCTCTTGCTTCTTGATATTGTGTGGTTCCATGCTTGATTGAATGCCATCAAGGTCAGATAAGAAAGTGTCATTCAAATCAATATCAACAGAGGAATTCGTCTCGTCAAAGGCTTGAGTATGGTCTGCCTCCATTTCTCGTCTTCTGGCCATCGCTCTAGTAACAGCACAGGCTGGATAAATGTCATCATCTTCATCATCGCACATGACATTGGAAGTGATTTTCTCACAAACTATAGGATCAGGTACAACTTTTCCACCAGCAAAATCGTTGCCTAGCAACAAAGAAATGCCTGGAACGGGAAGAGTAGGTCGAACACCTATGATAACAGGTCCAGTAACTAAATCTGACTTCAAACTAATTCTATGCAGGGGAACATCAATGACACCTAGCTCCACACCCTGTAATAAAACTGACCCACCAGTAGAAGTCTGCTCAGACAAAAGAAGCACGCCCTCTAACAATAACGTCTGTGCAGCACCAGTATCTCTCAAAATCTTGACAGGTTTAATTTCGCTAGAGTCACCAAGTGAAACAAATCCCTAAGACATAAAGGGCTTATAATCCTCCATAGAATCAATAGAACTGGACTGTGAACCCTGGACATCAGGAGTGTCAAAACAAATCGAAACTAAGGCTTCTCTATCACCTCTAACTGCCGCACAAGCATGTGGTTGAGTTTTATCAAAGTCATTTTTTCTCTTAAGTTTAAAGCATCAGATGACCTTTTTTCTTACAATAACTACAAGTAGGAAGCGACCCTATTCCTCCAGAAGATCCTTCAAAACGTCCTGGACCGGACTTAAAACCACCTTGGGATGGAGACTGGGAAATAGTGGAAGACTGAGACCCTGAACCACTCTTTTTATATGTGTCTGAATTTGTAGAATTACTGCTAGTCTGAGATCTTGATACAAAATTCTTTTTATGAGACAGAGCATAAGTATCAGATATGACTGCTGTCTCTTCAAGAGTTTTCACATTCTTATCTTCTAGATGTGTTTTCAAATCTTGAGTAACACATTCCTTAAACTCTTCTACCAGGATGACTTGGCGTAAATTAGCAAAAGTTTTATCAAGTTTCTTAGATCTAAACCAGTGATCAAATAATCTTCTTTCTCTGTTTAAAATTCAACAAATGTTTGATTATCAAACTTTCTATACTTTCTGAACTTTTGTCTATACGCTTCAGGTACTAATTCATATGCTTTTAATATTGCTGCTTTAACCTTCTCATAGTCTGAACTTTCAGCTACCCCCAGTGCAGAGTATACCTCAGCTGCTTTGCCAACCAGTACACTTTGTAACATTGTTGACCAAACGTGTTGTGGCCATTTAAGATTTTCTGCGACTTACTCGAATTGGGGAAAATACTTGAGTACAGATTTTTCTTGAAATTTCGGAACTAACCTAATATTTTTTGCTGCGTCAAATTCAGTTTTGACAACTGAAAGTCCTGGTTGGTTCTGTAATTTTAATTTCTCTAATTCAAAGTTCAATTCACGCTCTCTTTCTCGCTCTTGTCTTTCTCTTTCTCGCTCTTCTCTTTCTCTTTCTAATTTGTCTAATTCAAATTTTCGTTCACGCTCTCGTTCTTCTCTTTCTAATTTGTCTAATTCAAATTTTCGTTCTCTTTCTCTCTCTCTTTCTCGCTCTTTTCTTTCCAATTTTTCTCTTTCAAATCGCATTTTCTCTAACTCTACTTGATACTGAAATTCTGACATTTTATAAGGTTCTAACTCTGATTTAACTGTAAATTCTGGAAGGTCGTATTTTCCAAAGATGTTTTCTTCAACTAGTTTGTTTGCAACCTTAATTCTAATATCTTGCTTTTTCTTAGAAGATTTAACATCTAACCCAAGATGCAAACCTAATGCGATCAAGTCATCCTTTTTTAACGTATCAAAAACCTGTACACTTGGTGAACTAAGAAAGTCTGTGACCGAAAACACCATGTTGATTTTTGCTGGCTTATAATCAAATTTAACAAAATTCTAACAATAAACTGCAAAAGTGCAAAAAAATTTCTTTATCCCGAACGAGCCCCCAATTCTGTTATGGGTCAGAATAACCCTAAATGCCAGCAAAGATCAATCACACAGTTTAAACTTAACAATAATTTATTTACAGTAATATACAAATCATTAAGTACAAACTTAGCAAAAATCTAAAAATACATACATCAGAGTGTCCGTTACTGCACACAATGTCCCAGTGAAATTATATCCCAGTAATACCTCAATGATGCTACCCATGCATCGAATTGACAGGGTATTTATACAGTAATATAAATCTAGAATATTCTAGAAATTGTAAGTACATGATATTACTGGAAAGTTCTGGACATGAATAAAGTTCAAGAATGTTCTAGAAAAAATTACTAAACATATTGACCACTCTGGAATGTTCAGGAAACTTAATGTTACTAATAATATACATGATTACACAATACACACCTCACAACACAGCATTTATTACAGCAAGTTTGAATCGCATGAAGTGATGAGGGGAGGGGGGGGTTGTTTGACGGTTCTGCCTGGTTGTGATTACCTGCGGATGGCCAGATAGTGGTCTTCAGACGTTAGTTTTAAGGTTGCAAAACCCACTGATTTATTTCAAATACAGTTGCAACTTCCTGTTGCGTAGCTCCATTTAGTATCATTGTTAGCCTGGTTTTATTCATCTTTGTTTGGGCGTGGCATTGCAGTATTAACACTGCAATCAAATCTTAAATATGGGTTTAATAGGAGTATTACTAGTTTCTCTAAATCCTAAATATCAACGAAAATAAACATCCGATTTATAAGAAATCATGTAAAAACACTACTTTCAAAAACATGTTTAATTATGGGAGATAATTCAACACTTGGGGTTTTAAACCCAATGTTGTCAATTAAATAGGCCACAGGTATCCAATGATATAAAAAATAGTTGTTCCATGTACATTTTAAAAATTTCTTTGATGAATAAAACAATATGCGTTTCTTTTTTTGTTGAGTATATTTTAGAGAATTTTTATTCAGAAGAGAAAATTTGGGCATAGAGGAATCCACCACTGAGTGGTTTGTCCATACAAAGAAACATCCACGTCAGAGAGATTCTACATCCTGTGAAGTGATAAATCAGTACATTAGTAAGATAAGCAAGAGTGCCTTTTTAAAAATTGTGAATGTTTTGGCCCCAGGGTCAGGGTTCTGGTGTTAGGGACGTAAGTGCCGAGCATAGGCCTAAATTTGCAGCCCTTCATCGCCAATGGTGAAGTCTCCATTTCAATGAAATATTCTGGAGAGGGGCATTAAACGGTATTAAATCAATCAATCTCCCATGAATTCGTATTCATACTCATAGTTAAATTCATTTCATCCTGAGCACTTATTTGTCCATTAACTACTTTTCCAATTAAATCTTTTATGGTCCATTGCGATGTAATTAAACTTTGATACATTTGATGAAATCCTTTGATACTCAAAAAAATGTTTTTCTATCGATGTGAAAAAAGGGACAAACCTTTTGAAAAGTGTGGATTCAATTTATGTGCTTCTTCGTATATTCTTGATTCCTTTAGTAATTATGTTATTATGGATGAAATAAAAGGATCATTATGCTATCTAGAATCAATAGAACTACAAATACTCGGGGACTCTACAATGTTGAACATGGACTACCGAAAAGAAGCCTAACAGAGACATTGAAAAAGGAACCAGGAAGTGTAAGACAACGTGCAAAACAGTCAGTTTTAAGTTAGATATGACAGAAAAAGAAATGACGGGTCTAAACAAAGAAAATAAAAAAAAACATTAAAAGCGGAAAATATAACTTTAAGAGAAAATGCAGAAATAATTAAAAGAACTTTAAACTGACAAAATGAAAATTGAGAAAGAATATCTGGAACTTGCAGAATCCAAATTAAAGTAGAAGAGCAACTGCAGCTAGCCTTCCTTCATTAAACACATTAATTAATCTTTAACTGGATGCTTGTCTACTCATTACTCCCTAAGGATAATTGGATCTGCACTATATACCATGAAACATTTTTATTAAAACATATAAAACATCAATGGTTTTTTTTGTTAAATTAAATGTCAGACAGTTAATTGTTAATATAAGAAGGATATGGAAATAACGAACAGTATTCAACCTCAATGTCAATTAAACAATATATACAAAATAAAAGCAGAGCAAACACAGACCTCCGACACATCAGAGGTGGGATCAGGTGCCATGGAGGAGTGAGCATCCCCTGACGACCGGTCACATCCGCCATGTGCTCGTTGTCATAATCAAGAAATAACAAAAAAAAACCGTCGTCAATGCAGTGTATAAATAATGGACTAACAAAAATATGCAGTTCATATGGACAAGCAGATTCCACTCTACCCCATAAAATTAATTTCTAAGCTCATAATATTATGTAATATCAAAATAGTCGAATATGCAATATCAAATTAAATTTAATTACTTCTCATCAAATTCATTTTAAAACTTTGGTTAGCCAACAAGAGCTATTTTTAATCTAACAGGCTTACCTATTTTGCACAATACTCAAGGGATATAGATAGCACCGATGCTCTGAAAGCTACTCCTCACACTAAACTCATTAATTTCTCCCTCTAATTTGACATGCAATTTTCTATCATCATAATTCTTCTTGACCAGTGCTGGATAATTAGACTCATGGGAGTGGTGGAATTTCTCTAATATACATTATATTTGTTAAGATTGCTGTCAAGTTAATGCTAAAAAATAAGTATTTAATAAGGATTTAACATGTTTCTAGTAAAATTAGTGCAATAGTTTTACATTGTTTTGAATGTATAAATGAATAGAAAACAGAGACATTTTTTTTTAAAAAATTCCACCTAAATTAGAGGTTACAGTGACCTTAAAATAGGTCGTGACACACCTTCTACCTAAGATGCATAAACTGGCCAAGTTTGAGGATTCTAAGTCTAATAGTTTTCTAGTTAAGGAACGGACAGGATTTTTCAATATTTGGCTATATTTTTTTAATTATACGTCAGAGCGACCTACTTTTAGTGCGCGACATACCTCCTACCCAAGATGTATCAGCTGACAAAGTTTGATAACTCTAGGACTTATAGTATTAAAGTTATGAGCCGGACACGAGATAAGCTAACAGACGGACGGACAGACAGACGGACACGAAGCCTATTACATAATACGTCCCGTCTTAAGACGGGCGTATAAAAATGCTGCATCTCACCAAGCGGACAAACGAGCTACAGGAATTTGCAGAAAGTAATGGGCTGTCATACAGGACATATTCATGGCAAAAAAAATTGACGCAGTCCGTTTTGCGCATGACTTTCCTGAACTGTCTGATTCCGAAGTTCGCCATTACTAGGAGTGTACCAAGTAAAAAAGGCAAAAGCATACACCCAGGAACACTTACAGGATGACGGTACATACGAAATCCTTGTGAACGAAGACCTAGATGGTATTATTGGAGCCAAAATTCAGAGTCGTCATGTCAGTTATAAACATGTCCTTATGTTGTAGTTTAAATTCCTGGACTGCACAAAAACCAAGGTGTGTCCTAGTGGCCAAATCGTGATGACATTCAGGATATCAGTGTGTGTTACATTTTGAAGGTTACATTCCAGAATGTTTGAATTCAGCAGGAATGTGTGGGATTTCAGAATTCAGTGACATTGAAAGTTTATACGAACATTATAAGGCAGTTTTTTTTCTCTATACTACCTATGATTTTCGATACAATGACCTTGTCAGCAAATACAATTTATCATTGAATGAAATGCTGACTGACGTTTTTCATACCAATTGTTAGTCCATTATTTATACACTTAATTGACCACGGATTTTTCCGTTATTTCCTGATTATGACAACGAGCACACGGCGGGTGTGACCGGTCGGCAGGGGATGCTCACTCCTCCATGGCACCTGATCCCACCTCTGATGTTTCGGGGGTCCGTGTTTGCTCTGCTCTTATTTTGAATAATTGTTTAATGGACGTTGAGATTGAATACTGTTCGTTATTTCCATATCCTTCTTTGAAAAGTGATTATTGGGCGTTTGCTTGATCATGAAAGTAAATATTATGATTTGCAGTGTTTTGTAAATTGTTCGTATAATTTTATGGCAAAGAATGTTGAACTTGAATAGTTTTAGAAGCATAATAATTTTATTTATTTATTTTTATTTCAAAGTTATATCATGATGCACCCTGTGCATTTGAATAAAACAATCATAATGGGGATTGCACTGAAATAATATTCTAGATATATTCCATATTCATGCATTATGTAATATTCCGCTTCCATGATCAACATATTCATGTCATTATGATCAATTTGTCATGTTAAGGAACAACATTGCAATGATTCAGTATTTGATATGTATTAATGTATCAAAAATTCATGAATGACACGTACATTGTATTTGCTCATGATGGCTTTTAGATGCAATGAAAAAGAAGCTTGTTTTGAAAATAAATTTATTAAAACTTATGAACTTTTTTTTTCATGAATGCTAATAGATAGAGAAGAAACAATGCAGAATTAGAAAGATAAGAATTTTACTAGTCAGGAATCCAAATTTCATAAAAATCTGAAATTAAACTGCGATATGGCACATAACATAATCTCTTTCCTACAGACTCAACATGCTCAATAGCAGACTCTATATCACTGAGCCTCACAGGGTACTTCTTATTAATATTACATCTAGCAAAACAGTATTGGGAAACTCCAGTATTGTCCAACCCCTCAATAGCTTTAGTTATGTGTGTCAAAGTGTTATAGCAATTTTGCTCATGTTCAAATTTTAGCGCCATTATGTCAGTGTATTATGTCACAAGTTTTTGAGTACACATAATTTTCTTGAGTACTGCATGAGCAGTGACATTCGCTGGAAGGTATCGTTCTCTGGTCTGTACTTTTGTTCAATGCATCTCTGGAATTGGGGAAAAACTACTTATTCGGTAAGCCAATTATTCAAACACCAGCACACCCATACTTGAAAAAGACACTAATGGTAATCTAACAACCAAGCTATATGATAAACGTGATGACTTTAACTTTTCTATCGTCAACTTCCCTTACTTATGCAGCAATATACCTTCATAACCTGCATACGGAGTATTTTTATCTCAGTTGATTCGATATGCAAGAGCATACTCTACGTATGAACAATTTCTTAAACGAGGTAAATTATTGACAAGCAAGTTGATGAAACAAGAATATCAGCGGTCTCGTTTGAAGTCATCATTTCGTAAATTCTATGGTCGATACAATGACCTTGTCAGCAAATACAATTTATCATTGAATGAAATGCTGACTGACGTTTTTCATACCAATTTAGTCCATTATTTATACACTGATTTGACCACGGATTTTTTCCGTTATATCCTGATTATGACAACGAGCACACGGCGGGTGTGACCGGTCAGCAGGGGATGCTCACTCCTCCATGGCACCTGATCCTACCTCTGATGTTTCGGGGGTCCGTGTTTGCTCTGCTCTTATTTTGTATATTTGTTTAATGGACGTTGAGATTGAATACTGTTCGTTATTTCCATATCCTTCTTGTATGCATTTCCTGTATTTTATTTATGATTCAGTATTTTTGTCCCCCGCTTGAAAAGTGGGGGATATTAATTTGGGTTTGTCCGTCCGTCCGTCCGTCTTTCTGTCTGTCTGTAACGCTTTCGTTTCCACACGATATCTCGAGAACCCTGTGAGCTTTTGCAATGAAATTTTGCATAGCAACTCCCTATGGACTAAGGAAGACCCCTATTGATTTTGAGGTCAAAAGGTCAAAGGTCAAGGTCATAAATAAGCAAATTCTGTCTTTTAAAACACTTTCGTTTCCACACGATATCTCCAGAACCATTTGCGCTATTGCAATGAAATTTTATATAACAACTCCCTGTGGCCTAAAGAAGACCCCTATTGATTTTGAGGTCAAAAGGTCAAAGTTCAAGGTCGTAAATTTATACATTCTGTCTGTGTGTAATACTATCATTTCCGGGCGATATTTCAAAAAGATTTTGAGCTTATGCAATGTAATTTTATACCAAGACTCCCTAGGACGTCTCTCGCCCCTCTCAAAGTGCCCCGCCCCGTTTGTTGTCCCCCGCTTGAAAAGTGGGGGATATTAATTTGGGTTTGTCCGTCCGTCCGTCCGTCTGTCCGTCCGTCCGTCCGTCCGTCTTTCTGTCTGTCTGTAACGCTTTCGTTTCCACACGATATCTCGAGAACCCTTTGAGCTTTTGCAATGAAATTTAGCATAGCAACTCCCTATGGACTAAAGAAGACCCCTATTGATTTTGAGGTCAAAAGGTCAAAGGTCAAGGTCATAAATAAGCAAATTCTCTCTGTTAAAACACTTTCGTTTCCACACGATATCACTAGAACCATTTGAGCTATTGCAATGAAATTTTACATAACAACTCCCTGTGGCCTAAAGAAGACCCCTATTGATTTTGAGGTCAAAAGGTCAAAGTTCAAGGTCGTAAATTTATACATTCTGTCTGTGTGTAACACTATCATTTCCGGGCGATATTTCAAGAAGATTTTGAGCTTATGCAATGTAATTTTATACCAAAACTCCCTAGGACGTCTCTCGCCCCTCTCAAAGTGCCCCGCCCCGTTTGTTTTATTAGTATTTATAGTATTACATGTCGCTATTTTTAGCGCAGGGGCATGAGGAGAGTTATTACGTATAAAACAGGTTCTCGGCGGACTTTATGTTCTTATTACATCTATTAGAACTGTTTAATAAAGGCTAAATAAATCAAACACCATGGATTGTGTAAAATTTTGAGAATACCGAACATGAAAACATGAATATATACATGTATGTGACTTCAGTTCTGCATATACTTCACTCCAGGTAAAGCGACTCCGTGGTCAAGCGGTTATGTCTCTCGCTTCAATTATGAGAGGACCCGGGATCGAATCTCGGTCGGACCGTTCTTTTTTTCTTTGTTTTTTTTTAAATACTTTTTTTTTTTACTAAATGATAGTATTCAACATGTGAAATGAAAAATTTGAGGTTATAAAATCATCATTACAGTGTGATAAATATTCCATATGAAAAAATCTTCTATACACATAATAAAGAATAAGCAATCAAATCTTTATATGCATATTGACATACATGTATTTTATTTCCTTCAGTATACGTGTATACATTTAATAATTCTACAAATTCAGTCAGGGGGAGCCGACTTTTTCCCTAAGCGGGGGACACGAATTCTCTGAATTAGCTTGTTTATACTCTGATAATGGTCTACATAGTCGAGCATATTGGATAATCATTACTTCTTATGTAAAGCTACATTTACAGATTTATTATATTGAACACAATATTCTTAAACTATTTATAAGATTTATTGATAGGTCTGCATATCTGTTGTTTAGGATAGGTGCTCAATAGCAGACTCTATATCACTGAGCCTCACAGGGTACTTCTTATTAATATTACATCTAGCAAAACAGTATTGGGAAACTCCAGTATTGTCCAAACCCCTCAATAGCTTTAGTTATTTGTGTCAAAGTGTTATAGCAATTTTGCTCATGTTCAAATTTTAGCGCCATTATGTCAGTGTATTATGTCACAGGTTTTTGAGTACACATAATTTTCTTGAGTACTGCACGGGCAGTGACATTCGCTGGAAGGTATCGTTCTCTGGTCTGTACTTTTGTTCAATGCATCTCTGGAATTGGGGAAAAACTACTTATTCGGTAAGCCAATTATTCAAACACCAGCACACCCATACTTGAAAAAGACACTAATGGTAATCTAACAACCAAGCTATATGATAAACGTGATGACTTTAACTTTTCTATCGTCAACTTCCCTTACTTATGCAGCAATATACCTTCATTACCTGCATACGGAGTATTTTTATCTCAGTTGATTCGATATGCAAGAGCATACTCTACGTATGAACAATTTCTTAAACGAGGTAAATTATTGACAAGCAAGTTGATGAAACAAGAATATCAGCGGTCTCGTTTGAAGTCATCATTTCGTAAATTCTATGGTCGATACAATGACCTTGTCAGCAAATACAATTTATCATTGAATGAAATGCTGACTGACGTTTTTCATACCAATTTAGTCCATTATTTATACACTGATTTGACCACGGATTTTTTCCGTTATATCCTGATTATGACAACGAGCACACGGCGGGTGTGACCGGTCAGCAGGGGATGCTCACTCCTCCATGGCACCTGATCCCACCTCTGATGTTTCGGGGGTCCGTGTTTGCTCTGCTCTTATTTTGTATATTTGTTTAATGGACGTTGAGAATGAATACTGTTCGTTATTTCCATATCCTTCTTGTATGCATTTCCTGTATTTTATTTATGATTCAGTATTTTTTATACTCTGATAATGGTCTACATAGTCGAGCATATTGGATAATCATTACTTCTTATGTAAAGCTACATTTACAGATTTATTATATTGAACACAATATTCTTAAACTATTTATAAGATTTATTGATAGGTCTGCATATCTGTTGTTTAGGATAGGTGTTAAATGCATTAGGCTTAAACTGTGTATCGCAAGGGCGATAACTCATATCCATTTGTAAACACTAGTTTCGAAAATTAGATATTTTTATGCATACTTAGTTATATATAGAAAGTTAACTTATAAAGTATTATTTTTTGGGTTTGTAATATTGATAGCATATATTCTGGCATATATTTCTAGTCTGAATTGCCTTGGCACTGTCAAGTTTCTAGTCCGAATTGTCTCTGTTTATTGGTATTGCATAGTGTTACAAGAATTTTTGTTTACATCGTATGATGAACCGTATGATGAATGGTATGATGTCAGTCATATGACGTATGATGGATTGTAAGAGAACTATGACATATGATGAAACCTTTGAGCGAATGTTCCTATGAATGAAGTTGCATGAATAAAGACATACGCATTTACGATTTCTCAATCTCTCTCTGGGCATTGAACAGTACACAAAGTAAACTTGTGATATAAAAGTCGCTTGATTAATATTTCTCGTTCCATATTTCGACACTTTTCGGTACAACTCATCAAGTTATGTAGAGATAGTGTTGAGCCAACTCGTACAAATGTTATTCGAATGCGAACAAGGACGAACATTTTAAATACGGAAGAACTTGCTCGGTAAGGAAACAATAGGACGAGGAAGTCCAGAAACGGGGTGTGTAGTAGTATTTAAGCGTCTTGTTTATAATTGTACTTGGCTTGTTTATTAGTCAGCCCCCGGGCTGACTAGTTACGTTAGGATGAAACTGCAAGTGCGCTTGCGTTAATCGGAATTCTGGGAAAAAGAGTTGCACAATTTTCTCCAACCAGAGGGCGTGCTTCTTCACACACACACACACACACACGACCTCGATCTATTTATAGACTGCATTGTTCTTCGTCGTACTCGAAAATTTATGACATAGACTGTTCAGCTTCTAAATGGGGTATTTGTCAGTTTTTAAAAGATACTATGAAAAAATCTCTTTGCTTCTAATAGATGATCAGAGTATATTTATTCCCTCAGTCGCCATTGCAAGCCGAAGATTTAAATTGTGTATTCCTCTGGATGCCTGATGCAAGACTCTCTCGATCAGTATTCAATACCTTACATAAGACATGTACGGGTCAGAATTCACACAACAGTCCAATTGCCACAAAGGTCCCGAAATAGTGAAATAAAGATCAATTTCTCTTCACTGTTATGATGGAAATTATGAAAACATCAGCTAGAAGACCAGACAGAAAATTCTTATAATTTACATGATGATAGACGTGTAGCACTTGTGCACGTGAACCGCGCCCACATATGAGACCACAGTGGAAATGCGATAGCTTCAAGATAACTTTGCTGATTTATAGACAGGGTTAACAACCCCCCCCCCCCCCCCAATGAAAGGAGAGAGAGGGATAGATTCCAGTTTTTAATCTATAATTTTGCTATGATGGTCGACATCATCAAAGACATTTTGTGTACATGTATACGTACTGCATGTATAAAAATATTTTGAATTTGCTTTTAAAATTGTTTTCTGTGGCGTTCATTACTTTTTTGGAAGCAATTCTTTTCTTTCCTAATAACACTAAAATGGATGCTCTGCCTCAAACTTAAAAATTAAATTAAATATAGATGCAGTATGCCCCCCTCCCTTCATGCATTGCCTCGAAATGCACAAATGAAAACTGTTATTTAATAATATTTAAAAACAATATTACACAAAGTCTACCTTCGTTTTATTCATCATAATATATATCATTTTTATAGAATTTAACGTGATCTTAGTTGCCATTGTGACTTTTAATTCATTTACCGGGATAAGATGAACTTTCTCTGATGTCTGCGCCGAAGACAATTAATTGGAGATCATTGTAATAGTCACGATGCAAAATTAAAAACAAATATTCTATGGTTTATTACTTATTATGTATGTGGCATTATGTTAAAATAAGAAAACGATTTCAATAATTTAGCTTTTTTTTTTACATTAGCATTTATTACTTTTAAGGAACACAATTAACACGATGGATAGATCAAATCATAAACCATTACAAAATCAAGAAAGAAACTTTCCGTATTCCAGTGGCTGACGCTCAGTTTTTTTTAAAAAAGCTAACCTTGTAATAAATGGGTTAGTAGAACAAACTCTTTCTTCGCGGATATAGGTGTACGTCACATAGAAGGTTCGTCGCTGGGTCTGCCCACACGTGCGAAGGATCGATAGTCCGATGGTTCACAACTGTCAAGTCCGATTGAGAACATGGAGCAAATTAGCTGCAATAATGTAGCCCTTCCCCTTTTTTTTGGGAGAGGCTACAACTCCTTAGGATCTCCGTAATGGTACAGCTGTGGTGCGTGAGCGATTCCCGCACATATTTCAGCTTACTAAATATACCATCACTAAATGGATATTTAAAAGACATAAATCAGTCCAAAAATATGCAAAACAATTCATTTATCAAAATTTTTCCGCCATGTTTTGCTGACCTTTACAGATTTTATTTTGGGTCAGCCAATGAGATTTAAGATCTTATAGGGAGGGGATTTCTTAAGCCTAATAAAGCTGTGTACGATGAAATAACACATGTTATGATTTTTTTTTATCGATGTGAAGTGATACTATTCATCACATTTCTTATTAACACCGACACCTGCTTTACTTAGTCAAACTAAATTTCAAGCGCGATATCGACATATTATAAATATATAGCACGGAACAGTTACATCCACTCATCTGTGGTTATCTCTGCCAGTGGTTATAGATTGATTGTTTACTGGTTAACGTCCCTCTCCAGAAAATTTCACATTTCATTGCCGGTGAAGGGCTGCAAATTTAGGCCTATGCTCGGCACTTACGGCCTTTGAGCAGGGAGGGATATAACGTGCCACACCTTATGTGACACAGGACCTCGGTTTATACGGTCTCATCCGAAGGATCGCCCCATTTAGTCGCCTTTCACGTCAGATATATTTCGACGCAATACCTTGGTTATTACATACCTCAGTCAAGTAAAATGTACTCTGTCTGTGTGAATGACATTCCTGACAGATTAGCGTCAGAATAACCAGAATTTAACACTGTGTCATCTTTGGATTGGTTAAAAGGAATCAGAACTAATTTTGAGGTATACTCCGTTAACAAATTTGCACATGGATCAAAAGTGTCAATGTTTCTTAATCATCCTTTTATACACATTAAAATTTTCAATATTCTGGTTTTAATTAAAACTGAATAAATTGGGAGACATGTTAGAAAAAAACTGTTTCAAAAATGTAAGATGAAGTAAGTAGTTACAGTTGTCAATGATAGGGAAATATAAAAAAAAAAAATGGTTAAATGCATCGGTCGAATTTTCACTGATGTTGAGGGAACAGGAGTTGACTACTATTATATCCCCAATTGCATTGCTGACCAAAAATCTGGTTTTATCCATTGTAAAGAAAGCACCTATTATTTCAAATAGATATGAAAAGCCAAGTGTTTCCTTCAAAGTTTCACAAACTTAGGTAGTCATATTTAAAAAAAATACTATACATTTATTGACTGAGTTCGAGGGCAACATGCGTTTTGTCGGACCTAAGAACCAAACTGTCTGCCTGAGGCCGTTAGGCCGAAGGCAGACAGTTTGGTTCGAGGGTTCGACAAAACGCATTTTGCCCGAGAACTCTGTCAATAAATGTTTTGTTATACCTTTCATTTTATTATTTATTATTTTTTTTATATATATTTACATGTATTTTATTTTGTACTTAGTTCCGTGATGTAACATGAGATCTACACTGTTGAACACCAACGAATGAAAATGAGATTAAGTTCCGCCCATTCTGTGATGTTAAAACGGTCCAACATCTCACTGACCAGTCCAACATCTCACTCAGCGGTCAAACATTGATTTTTGTTATGCCCGCTCAGCAAAACATTAGAAATATTAGACTTTTTAGGGCCCCGTAAGGATTTGCGGGTGCCCTATAGTAATCACTCTGTCTGTCCGTCCGTCTGTCCGCCTGTCACTCTTCCGTCAACAAATTTTCTGTTTTTTTCTAATAACTTTTTTTATGGTTGCCCAATCAAGTTTAAATTTGGTATGGTAGTTCAATAGGCAGAAATACATATTTTGATGCTAAGTTTAATTCTCTATGTCTTCTAGTTTGGAGCTGGGTGGTGGGGTAGATTCCTTAACTATGCATAAGAATGAACTTGCAACTTTTTTTATGGTTGCCCAATTAAGATCAACTTTGGTGCAGTAGTTCAGTAGGCAAAAATACATATTTTGATGCTAAGTTTGGTTCTCTATGTCCCTTGGTTTGGAGCTGGGGTGGTGGGGTAGATTCCTTAACTTTATATAAGAATGCATTGGCAAAGAGAGATAACTGCTGAAGTTGTTCCCATTCAGTAAACTGAATGCTTCTAGGAGCCCCATGGGATTAATTAGCTTTCCTCCTGAAGAAAATCCAGAACATTATCTTTATCTGTCACATTGAGATTAATTACCACCTGTCTGCAAATGAAGTTTGTTTTGAAGTTAAATCAATTTGGAATTCTATGAACACTATGAAATGTGGATCGATTTAAATATAAATTTTTATTTATTTTTGTTTGATAGTTATGATTTCATTGAATTCTAAAAAAAAAAAAAAAAGAAATTGATTAAAGAAGATTTTCTGATTTACCAGGGTACTTTTTTTTTCTCACTTTTTTCACTTTTTTTAAAAAAATATATTAATTCAAGAATATTTTAAATTTTAATGTAGTTGTATAAAAACCCCATTCTATCATTAATACTGAAAAAGTTCTTATTGTAAATTTAGAAGAAAATGATGAGAGAGGTACAATTAATCCCTTGAGATTATCTAGCCTGCTGCAGAAAATTTAGTAGGCTTTTCTTTATCTGTCACTTAAGATTAATGAAAACCTTTGTC
>NW_026924726.1:0-24561 GCF_032062105.1 Saccostrea cuccullata
ACTCAGGCTGCTGGTAGGAGGGCTGAGTCCCTGGCACCTCGGGGGGAACGGTGATCAAATATCGTATCGGGACTGGGGCAGGTGGCTGAATGGGCTGGGCCAAGATCCTGGGAGGGGATGCAACCCTAGGGGGCGAGTTCATCCTGGGCGGGGACCTGATCCGGATGCGGGACTGGCCGGCTGTGTTGGGTGGGAGACGGTATCTGTGGGCCGGGGCACTGGAGGTCACAAGGGTGGCGGGCTTCGTCAAGGCGGCGGGGAGGGGCTGTCATAGGGGGATCAGAGATCTCAATTCCCTGTGACAGCACCCGTTCCTCCTTCTTCTTCTGTCTTCTGTTGTCCCTGTTAAGTATAAAAGATACTATAAGAACACATACACTTTAAAATCATAGATAAATATGCCAATATTATGCAGTTTAAATAGGGATATTTACCAGAGTATCAGAGTTGTCTGGTTGAGGGGCAGCAGTTGAATGCTGGTCAACGCAGACACTCTGGGGTCCTCTGTCACCACCTCCCTGATCCTGTTGTAGGAAGTCAGGATGAGGCTCCATCTGGACAGGGTCTGTTGGTTGACTCGCTTGACTGGGCCGGTGTGAACCTCCATCAGCCTCCTCACCAGCATCTCCATGTACCGTTTGGTATCTGGATAGCTGGCTGGCCCACTTCCTGTTCCCACGAAGGACCTGAAGAGTAGAATGAGACAATTCAAATACTGTACAATAAGACAAATAAACATAAGAGCACAGATAAATAAATACCTAAACACTTACCGCTTAGTCTTCTCAACACCGGCTTTGGGGGGGTGATCTGGCCGTCTTTGAAGACATAAACCTTCCTTTGGGTGGAGAAGACTTGGGTCTGGCCTGGAAAACAGCTGGCCTCTGGTCCCGGGGCTCCAGCTTCTCCCACAAGGAGATCAGCTGATCCTGCTGGGTCCGGGTCAAGGTCCTGCACTCCCTGAGCTGCAACAAAAAGTCAGCCAGGTCGTGCACCTGCCGCATACCAGACGTGGGATCCGGCATCTGTTCCTCTTCCTGCAAGAAAGTAAAAAAAGTCAGACTATACTAATGTTTACTTAACAATAAGAAGCAATAGATAGAGAATGGGTTCTACTTACTGTCTCGTCTTCCTGGGCTGGTGGGTCCTGGGTCGGAGGATGGTACGCAATCTTCTCTGTTTCCTTCCAATTTCAAGCGCACAGAAAGAAGGGGGGATGAAGGGAAAAAGGGAGAAAAGGAGAGAATGGAAGGGAATTTCGGGTCGCCGCTAGGGGCGCTCAATAAAGATAATTAATGCGGGTTTTTCTGCCTAATTAGAAAGTTTAGAGTGCATTATTAAATATATTAGAGAGATTTAAATAGCGGATTTTTAGGGATTTTTAAAATTGTTTTTACGGGTATATATTTATGGATTTTTGGTCTTTTAGGGTCTCCATATTTATTTTCCTGGTACTTTTGAGCATTATTTCCTCTTTTTGGAATAAATATCTGTCTGTTTTAATATTTTACAGCTTATTTAAGCTGCAATTTAGTACTTCAATTAGGGCTTTATTTCAGCCCCTTTAAGGAGTTTCCCCATATTTTTTTGACTTTTATTGATTGTTTTCAAGTCAATTTTGGCATATTTTGCCTTGATTTACACCAAATAATTTTTTTAAACAATTTAAACAGCCTATTTTTAGCTGTTATTTTCTACTTCATTAGGGCTTTATTACAGCCTCCTTTATTTTAAATTTTTAGGCTTATATGGCCTTTATTTACTGCAAATTAGACCTTTTCTCAATTTTAATCAAGTATAATCCTTGCAAATTGTGTCATTTCTATACATTCCTGTGGTGTAATGGTAACACACTTGCCTAATTTACTGGCAAGAGATCTGGGTTCGAATCCCGGTGGGTTTTTAACTTTTGACACATGCTGCAAGTGATTTTCTCTATAAATTTTAAAGAATAAGACATGAATTTTTTAAATAATAATTTTATTAACTTTCCCTCTGCTTTTTACAAGGGCTTGGGACCTTCTAGCTACAAAATACAAAGTAAAATATACAAAATACAAAGTAAATCATAACTAGGCAGCATTAAAGAGTTTTTTTTTGGTATTTTTCAGTTTTTTTTAATTTTTTTTTTGTTTTTTTAAGTTTTTTAAATTTTTTTTGGTTTTTTCACATTTTGTTATCGGTTCAAGGTGGATCCTGGTCCTCTGGCGGGGGTTCCTGGTCGTCTGGTGGGGCATCTGGTGGGGGTTTCTTCCTCTTCCTGTTGGAGTAGCCTCGTTGTACCATCCTTTGCACCCAGTCCGCGTAGCTCTCCTCCGAGGTGGCCTGGCAGTACCAGTTGCCAAAGTACTGGCGGTGCCTAGGTGCAGTCTTTGGTTCCTTACACTTACTGCACCTATTCGGTCCACGGCGTGGGGCGTACTTGTTAACGTACTCTCCCATCTCCTCCTTCTTGTCGACCTTGCGTCTGTAACAGGCCGTGGAACCGGGCACGCGCTTTGGCAACTTCTGGGGTGGGAACTCAGGCTGCTGGTAGGAGGGCTGAGTCCCTGGCACCTCGGGGGGAACGGTGATCAAATATCGTATCGGGACTGGGGCAGGTGGCTGAATGGGCTGGGCCAAGATCCTGGGAGGGGATGCAACCCTAGGGGGCGAGTTCATCCTGGGCGGGGACCTGATCCGGATGCGGGACTGGCCGGCTGTGTTGGGTGGGAGACGGTATCTGTGGGCCGGGGCACTGGAGGTCACAAGGGTGGCGGGCTTCGTCAAGGCGGCGGGGAGGGGCTGTCATAGGGGGATCAGAGATCTCAATTCCCTGTGACAGCACCCGTTCCTCCTTCTTCTTCTGTCTTCTGTTGTCCCTGTTAAGTATAAAAGATACTATAAGAACACATACACTTTAAAATCATAGATAAATATGCCAATATTATGCAGTTTAAATAGGGATATTTACCAGAGTATCAGAGTTGTCTGGTTGAGGGGCAGCAGTTGAATGCTGGTCAACGCAGACACTCTGGGGTCCTCTGTCACCACCTCCCTGATCCTGTTGTAGGAAGTCAGGATGAGGCTCCATCTGGACAGGGTCTGTTGGTTGGCTCGCTTGACTGGGCCGGTGTGAACCTCCATCAGCCTCCTCACCAGCATCTCCATGTACCGTTTGGTATCTGGATAGCTGGCTGGCCCACTTCCTGTTCCCACGAAGGACCTGAAGAGTAGAATGAGACAATTCAAATACTGTACAATAAGACAAATAAACATAAGAGCACAGATAAATAAATACCTAAACACTTACCGCTTAGTCTTCTCAACACCGGCTTTGGGGGGGGTGATCTGGCCGTCTTTGAAGACATAAACCTTCCTTTGGGTGGAGAAGACTTGGGTCTGGCCTGGAAAACAGCTGGCCTCTGGTCCCGGGGCTCCAGCTTCTCCCACAAGGAGATCAGCTGATCCTGCTGGGTCCGGGTCAAGGTCCTGCACTCCCTGAGCTGCAACAAAAAGTCAGCCAGGGCGTGCACCTGCCGCATACCAGACGTGGGATCCGGCATCTGTTCCTCTTCCTGCAAGAAAGTAAAAAAAGTCAGACTATACTAATGTTTACTTAACAATAAGAAGCAATAGATAGAGAATGGGTTCTACTTACTGTCTCGTCTTCCTGGGCTGGTGGGTCCTGGGTCGGAGGATGGTACGCAATCTTCTCTGTTTCCTTCCAATTTCAAGCGCACAGAAAGAAGGGGGGATGAAGGGAAAAAGGGAGAAAAGGAGAGAATGGAAGGGAATTTCGGGTCGCCGCTAGGGGCGCTCAATAAAGATAATTAATGCGGGTTTTTCTGCCTAATTAGAAAGTTTAGAGTGCATTATTAAATATATTAGAGAGATTTAAATAGCGGATTTTTAGGGATTTTTAAAATTGTTTTTACGGGTATATATTTATGGATTTTTGGTCTTTTAGGGTCTCCATATTTATTTTCCTGGTACTTTTGAGCATTATTTCCTCTTTTTGGAATAAATATCTGTCTGTTTTAATATTTTACAGCTTATTTAAGCTGCAATTTAGTACTTCAATTAGGGCTTTATTTCAGCCCCTTTAAGGAGTTTCCCCATATTTTTTTGACTTTTATTGATTGTTTTCAAGTCAATTTTGGCATATTTTGCCTTGATTTACACCAAATAATTTTTTTAAACAATTTAAACAGCCTATTTTTAGCTGTTATTTTCTACTTCATTGGGGCTTTATTTCAGCCTCCTTTATTTTGAATTTTTAGGCTTATATGGCCTTTATTTACTGCAAATTAGACCTTTTCTCAATTTTAATCAAGTATAATCCTTGCAAATTGTGTCATTTCTATACATTCCTGTGGTGTAATGGTAACACACTTGCCTAATTTACTGGCAAGAGATCTGGGTTCGAATCCCAGTGGGTTTTTAACTTTTGACACATGCTGCAAGTGATTTTCTCTATAAATTTTAAAGAATAAGACATGAATTTTTTTAATAATAATTTTATTAACTTTCCCTCTGCTTTTTACAAGGGCTTGGGACCTTCTAGCTACAAAATACAAAGTAAAATATACAAAATACAAAGTAAATCATAACTAGGCAGCATTAAAGAGTTTTTTTTTGGTATTTTTCAGTTTTTTTAAATTTTTTTTTTGTTTTTTTAAGTTTTTTAAATTTTTTTTGGTTTTTTCACATTTTGTTATCGGTTCAAGGTGGATCCTGGTCCTCTGGCGGGGGTTCCTGGTCGTCTGGTGGGGCATCTGGTGGGGGTTTCTTCCTCTTCCTGTTGGAGTAGCCTCGTTGTACCATCCTTTGCACCCAGTCCGCGTAGCTCTCCTCCGAGGTGGCCTGGCAGTACCAGTTGCCAAAGTACTGGCGGTGCCTAGGTGCAGTCTTTGGTTCCTTACACTTACTGCACCTATTCGGTCCACGGCGTGGGGCGTACTTGTTAACGTACTCTCCCATCTCCTCCTTCTTGTCGACCTTGCGTCTGTAACAGGCCGTGGAACCGGGCACGCGCTTTGGCAACTTCTGGGGTGGGAACTCAGGCTGCTGGTAGGAGGGCTGAGTCCCTGGCACCTCGGGGGGAACGGTGATCAAATATCGTATCGGGACTGGGGCAGGTGGCTGAATGGGCTGGGCCAAGATCCTGGGAGGGGATGCAACCCTAGGGGGCGAGTTCATCCTGGGCGGGGACCTGATCCGGATGCGGGACTGGCCGGCTGTGTTGGGTGGGAGACGGTATCTGTGGGCCGGGGCACTGGAGGTCACAAGGGTGGCGGGCTTCGTCAAGGCGGCGGGGAGGGGCTGTCATAGGGGGATCAGAGATCTCAATTCCCTGTGACAGCACCCGTTCCTCCTTCTTCTTCTGTCTTCTGTTGTCCCTGTTAAGTATAAAAGATACTATAAGAACACATACACTTTAAAATCATAGATAAATATGCCAATATTATGCAGTTTAAATAGGGATATTTACCAGAGTATCAGAGTTGTCTGGTTGAGGGGCAGCAGTTGAATGCTGGTCAACGCAGACACTCTGGGGTCCTCTGTCACCACCTCCCTGATCCTGTTGTAGGAAGTCAGGATGAGGCTCCATCTGGACAGGGTCTGTTGGTTGGCTCGCTTGACTGGGCCGGTGTGAACCTCCATCAGCCTCCTCACCAGCATCTCCATGTACCGTTTGGTATCTGGATAGCTGGCTGGCCCACTTCCTGTTCCCACGAAGGACCTGAAGAGTAGAATGAGACAATTCAAATACTGTACAATAAGACAAATAAACATAAGAGCACAGATAAATAAATACCTAAACACTTACCGCTTAGTCTTCTCAACACCGGCTTTGGGGGGTGATATGGCCGTCTTTGAAGACATAAACCTTCCTTTGGGTGGAGAAGACTTGGGTCTGGCCTGGAAAACAGCTGGCCTCTGGTCCCGGGGCTCCAGCTTCTCCCACAAGGAGATCAGCTGATCCTGCTGGGTCCGGGTCAAGGTCCTGCACTCCCTGAGCTGCAACAAAAAGTCAGCCAGGTCGTGCACCTGCCGCATACCAGACGTGGGATCCGACATCTGTTCCTCTTCCTGCAAGAAAGTAAAAAAAGTCAGACTATACTAATGTTTACTTAACAATAAGAAGCAATAGATAGAGAATGGGTTCTACTTACTGTCTCGTCTTCCTGGGCTGGTGGGTCCTGGGTCGGTGGGTCCTGGGCTGGTGGATCCTGGGTGGGCGGCGGGGTCTCCAGGGTGACAGCGGGTGTCGGCCTCTCTGTAGACCCTTCGGCACGGGCCGGTGACCTGACAGCACTGCGTTGCCTGACAACCCTAGGGCTGGATGGGGGCCTTGCAGTGCTGGATGGTGGTCGGTCGGCGCTGGCCAAGGGCTTCCCGGTCGGCCTCACAGCTACACCCTGGACGTCGAGATCGGGTAGTGTGGGGTCGTCCTCTGCCTCTTCCTCCTCAAATCCCTCGTCGTGGTCCTGGTCCTCCTCCTCTGGTGTGGGGTCCTCCTCTCGCACTTCCTCGGGAACGACCTGAAGTGACTTGCCTGTCTGGGAGTACAAGTACTCAACTCCGATCAGCTCCCCCGTGTAGGCCCTGGGCTGATGGAAGGCGGGGTCTAAAGGGTTCCCCAAGACAGTCTGTGCCAAGTGGTTGACAGTGTGGCGTAGAAGTCCGCTGTACCTGTGACACAGCGGAGCCTCCACTTCCACGGCGTGAGAAGCCCTGTCCTGGTTCCACCTGTAGAGTCCCTCCAGGAGAAACGCCTGATAGTTAACGTCGCTAGCACTGGTACCTGTAAAATACGAGTAAATATAAGTGGCATTCAACAAACTTTTGACTGAGTACTACTATAAGACTTTGACAAAAGACAGTAGACTTACCGGGAATGAACCTGTTCAGGTGCAGGTGGAAGGATTCCAGGGAGGTGGAACCTCTGGCACAGCGGTACGTGGGCAGGGTCTTGGTGCCCTTCCTCAGGGTCCCTGTCTGGGTGTACAGGGAGACGTTGGGTGGGTCCTGTATGCATCCCACGTGCCGCATCTGACTGTCCCACACATCCCTGGCCTTGTCCTCGTCTAGGAGTGGCGTCCCCAGCATGTCTCGGCCCTGCTCCCCGGAGAAGACGTCGATCAGCTCCTCGATCCTCTGACTTATCTCGACGGGGGTCCTGGTTGTTCGTCTGCAGTGCAGGCCGAGCTCCTTCTTGGACAGCCAGTCCTGTTCCTTCCCCCGAACAGTCACTCCCGCGCTGTAGGCCTGTGTCTCCTTCGCTTCCTTCAGGGCTGTAAGGTCCTCCTCACTCCACTGGAAAATGCAGCCGGACAGTCGTCTCATGAACAAGGGGTAGAGGGCGTGGGACTCGGTGGTGCAGGCGCTGGAGATGCGACGCATGAAATCCCAGATGTCCAATCTGACCTACAAAGTAGAAAACATAGAATTTTGAGACCAAAGTAAAACAATAAAAATAAAATAAATTACACATCTCCTTAGATATCACATACCTGAGTCACAAGCGCAAGGATGACACGCAAATTCGTGAAGCGTTCCATATTTTTCTTTTTCTAATTTTTCCACTGAAATTTAAAAAAAAATACATATTTTTAAAAGTGGGACAAACACAGCTCTCTGATTGGTCTAGAAAGTGGAACTTCACCACGAAGATTGCTCAGCTAGTAGCGCAAAGGATGGTACGCAATCTTCGTGGTTTTCTTCCAATTTCAGAAGGGGGGATGAAGAGAAAAAAAGGGAGGTAAGGAAAGAAAGGAAGGGAATTTCGATTCGCCGCTTGGGGCGCTCATTAAAAACAATTAATGCGGGTTTTTCTGCCTTTTTACAAAGTTCAGAGTGCATTATCAAATATTATACAGAGATTTAAATAGCGGATTTTTAGGGATTTTTTAAATTGTTATTACGGGTATATATTTATGGATTTTTGGTCTTTTTGGATCTCCATATTTATTTCCCTGGTACTTTTGAGCATTATTTCCTCTTTTTGAAAAAAATATGTCTGTTTTAATATTTTACAGCCCATTTTAGCTGCAATTTACTACTTCATTTAGGGCTTTATTTCAGCCCCTTTAGGGTTTTTCCCCATATTATTTTGACTTTTATGGTTTGTTTTCAAGTCAATTTAGGCTTATTTTGCCTTGATTTACCCCAAATAATTTTTTGAAATAATTTAAACAGCCTATTTTTAGCTGCTATTTACTACTTCATTAGGGCTTTATTTCAGCCTCCTTTATTTTGAATTTTAAGGCTTATATTGCCTTTATTTACTGCAGATTAGACATCTTCTCATTTTTAATCAGATATAATCCTTGCAAATTGTGTCATTTCCAACATTCCTGTGGTGTAATGGTAACACACTTGCCTAATTTACTGGCAAGAGATCTGGGTTCGAATCCCAGTGGGTTTTTAACATTTGACACATGCTGCAAGTGATTTTCTCTATAAATTTTAAAGAATAAGACATGAATTCTTTTTTAAATGATTTTATTTACTTTCCCTCTGCTTTTTACAAGGGCTTGGGACCTTCTAGCTAAAAAGTACAAAGTAAATTGGCATATATACAAAATACAAATTAAAATTATAACTAGGCAGCATTAAAAGATTTTTTTTGGTATTTTTTCAGTTTTTAAATTTTTTTTTTTGTTTTTTTTTAAAGTTTTTTTTTTTTTTTTTTTAGTTTTTTCATATTTTGGGTTCGGTTCAAGGTGGATCCTGGTCATCTGGTGGGGGTTCATCTGGTGTGGGTTCATCTGGTGGGGGTTTCTTCCTCTTCCTGTTGGAATAGCCTCTCTGTACCATCCTATGGACCCAGTCCTCGTAGCTCTCCTCCGAGGTGGCCTGGCAGTACCAGTTGCCATAGTACTGACGGTGCCCAGGTGCGGTCTTCTGTTGGTTGCACTTACCGCACCTATTCGGTCCACGGCGTGGGGAGTACCTGTGGACGTACTCTCCCATCACCTCGTTCATGTTGACTTTGCGTCTGTAAGAGGCCGTGGAGTCAGGCACCGTCTTTGGCAACTTCAGGGGTTGGAACTCAGGCTGCTGGTAGGTAGGCTGAGTCCTTGGCACCTGGGGGGCAAGGTGATCAAGTATCGTACTGGGACTGGGGCAGGTGGCAGAACTGGCTGGGCCAAGATCCTGGCAGTGGATGCAATCCTAGGGGGCGAGTTCATCCTGGGCGGGGACCTGATCCGGACGCGAGACTGGCCGGCTGTGTTGGGTGGGAGACGGTATCTGTGGGCCGGGGCATTGGAGGTCACAAGGGTGGCGGGCTTCGTCAGGGCTGCGGGTAGGGGCTGAGGGGCTGTCATAGGAGGATCAGAGATCTCAATTCCCTGTGACAGCACCCGTTCCTCCCTCTTCTTCTGTCTTCTGTTGTCCCTGTTAAGTAAAAAGAATACATACACTTAAAAATCATAGATAAATATGCCATTATTATACTGTTTAAATAGGTATATTTACCAGAGTATCAGAGTTGTCTGGTTGAGGGGCAGCAGTTGAATGCTGGTCAATGCTGACACTCTGGGGTCCTCTGTCACAACCTCCCTGATCCAGTTGTAGGAAGTCAGGATGAGGCTCCATCTGGACAGGGTCTGTTGGTTGGGTCGCCTGACTGGGCCAGTGTGCACCTCCATCAGCCTCCTCACCAGCATCTCCATGTACCGGTTGGTATCTGGATAGCTGGCTGGCCCACTTCCTGTTCCCACAAAGGACCTGAAGAGAAGAGTAAGACAATTCAAATACTGTACAATAAGACAAATAAACATAAGAGCACAGATAAATAGCTATACACATACCGCTTAGTCTTCTCCACACCGGCTTTGGTAGGTGATTTGGCTGTCTTTGAGGACATAAACCTTCCTTTGGGTGGAGAAGACTTGGTCCTGGCCTGGAAAACAGCTGGCCTCTGGTCCCAGGGCTCTAGCTTCTCCCACAAGGAGATCAGCCGATCCTGCTGGGTCCGGGTCAAGGTCCTGCATTCCCTGAGCTGCAACAGGAAGTCAGCCAGGTCGTGCACCTGCCGCATACCAGACGCTGGATCCGGCAGCTGTTCCTCTTCCTGCAAAGTAAAAAGGTCAGTCTATACTAATGTTTACTTAAACACTAAGAAGCAATAGATAGAAATTGGTTCTACTTACTGTCTCCTCTTCCTGGGCTAGTGGGTCCTGGGTCGGTGGGTCCGTCGTCGTGGTCCTGGTCCTCTTCCTCGGGTGTGGCGTCCTCCTCTCGCACTTCCTCAGGAACGACCTGAAGTGACTTGCCGGTCTGGGAGTACAAGTACTCGACTCCGATCAGCTCCCCCGTGTAGGCCCTGGGTTGATGGAAGGCGGGGTCTAAAGGGTTCCCCAAGACAGTCTGTGACACAGCGGAGCCTCCACTTCCACGGCGTGAGAAGCCCTGTCCTGGTTCCATCTGTAGAGCCCCTCCAAGAGAAACGCCTGGTAGTTGACGTCGCTAGCACTGGTACCTGTGAAATACAAGTAAATATAAGTGGCATTCAACAAACTCGTGACTAGATACTAAGACTTTGACAATAGACAGTAGACCTACCGGGAATGAACCTGTTCAGGTGCAGGTGGAAGGATTCCAGGGAGGTGGAACCTCTGGCACAGCGGTACGTGGGCAGGGTCTTGGTGCCCTTCCTCAGGGTCCCTGTCTGGGTGTACAGGGAGACGTTGGGTGGGTCCTATATGCATCCCACGTGCCCCTTCTGACTGTCCCACACATCCCTGGCCTTGTCCTCGTCTAGGAGTGGCGTCCCCAGCATGTCTCGGCCCTGCTCCCCGGAGAAGACGTCGAACAGCTCCTCGATCCTCTGACTTATCTCGACGGGGGTCCTGGTGGTCCTTCTGCAGTGCAGGCCGAGCTCCTTCTTGGACAACCAGTCCTGTTCCTTCCCCCGAACAGTCACTCCCGCGCTGTTGGCCTGGGTCTCCTTGGCCTCCTTCAGGGCTGTAAGGTCCTCCTCACTCCACTGGAAGATGCAGCCGGACAGTTGTCCCATGAACAAGGGGTAGAGGGCATGGGACTAGGTAGTGCAGGTGCTTGAGATGCGACGCATGAAATGCCAGATGTCCAGTCTGACCTACAAAGTAGAAAACATAGAATTTTGAGACCAAAGTAAAACAATAAAAATAAAATAAATTATACATCTCCTTAGATATCACATACCTGGGTCGCACTCCAGGACGGGAACTTCTTCCCCACATAATTGGGGCCACAGCAGTCCCTGTCCACATACACCACCTCGGGCGGGTTCACGCTGGCTTCCCTGTACCTCCTCTGGATTCCCTCGAACATGGCGTCCAGTCCAGCTCCCTCTCCGGCGGTGATGACGGAGATGAGCACCTGGCCGTGCTCATTTCCCACGTTGGTGGCCCACGCGGCTGTCTCGGACGCGGCTCCCTGGAGCTTCCTCACCACCTTCTTGGTCGAGTCGATCTTCAGGATGTGGCCGTAGACTGAGGTGATGCCAGCTTTGACTTCATCCAGTCTCGACAGCACGTCTTGGCAGTAGACCGAGTCAGGCACTGGCAGGAGGGCATCTTGATGGGCGTGGGCGGGGAGGGGAAAACCGTCTTCATCGTCAGTCCCTTCTTCTGGGCGGAGCTGAAGGTCTGGCAGTCGCTCAGGTAGTGCGCCGTCCTCTTGAGGTACTCCTCTCTGTGCAGTTCCGCGAGGTTCTGACGGAGTCTGGCAACACTGTTCCAGAGTCCACGCTGTCTCAGCATCTTCACCACTTCCAGGTCGCAGGCCATCTTTCTGGTGAAGATGCACGGAAACTGGAGGCGGTGCCCCACGTCGAGCTGGTCAAGCAAGTCCTGGTTCCAACTGCTGAGATTTTTCTTGCTTTTCGGGCTTTACAGGTACTCCGTGGCCATGTAGTAGAACCCTGAGAGACTCAGGACTCTGCGGAGCGTCCTGTAAATGCCCGAGGAGATCAACTCCTGCCCAACGCAGTCTTCCCCAGGACACGTCAACCTAACTCTCCACAGCTTCTTTGGCATCCAAAGAAAGATGGGCCTAGCAAAGTACCTACAAAAACAGAGAAAATTTAGTACCAAAAATAATCTTTATTCTAATACAAAATAGATATTAAATAATTAAAATGAAGTACATGTTCCCTAAGAATAATGCATACCTGTCAATGGTGGGAGGCTGGGCATACACTAGGGCTGGCTTGGGGGGGGGGGGTGGTACCACATCCGGTCTATGGTGTCGAAGCACATCTCCAGCTTTCCCTGCTGGTTGACACAGAAGAGGGCCTTGGAGATCCACTTCAGGTCACATGGGTCCAGCACCTGTTTCCAGGCACTGTACACCACATCTACAACTTCGTATGACAAAATAAGCAAAATGCAAATAATAAAAAACAATACACAGAATTTCAGAGTTCATTTCCTTATTTTACATCTATAACATTCTATATGATATTAAATAATTTTTGTTTATATCTTAGTAAATTTATATCAGTAAATATTAAAATGTTATCTATTACTTTATTGGCTAAATGAATGTATTATATGTTATGAAAGCTAGATACTGAGTAGATAATGAGAAAGCACAGAAACAGACACCAATATATATTAAAGAAAAAAATATAAGCTAGAGATAGATATATATTAATTTGTGTTTGTATATATATATACATGTATATATAAGCTACATAGTGCTAAACTATACACCATCATCTACACAAACTCACCACTGGAACTAAACAAAAAGAAAATAGCTGTGAAACAAATAAGAAATGACTTTGGACATGATGCCAGATGTCAAGTCTGACCTATAAAGTAGAAAACACAGAACTTTAAGACCAAAGAAAGAAAATAAAATGATTGTTATACATCACATACCTGAGTGGCACTCCAGAACGGGAACTTTTTCCCCACATAACTGGGGCCACAGCAGTCCCTGTCCACATACACCACCTCGGGGGGGTTCACGCTGCCTTCCCTGCACCTCCTCTGGATCCCCTCGAACATGGCGTCAAGTCCGGCTCCCTCTCCGGTGGTGATGACGGAGATGAGAACCTGGCTGTGCTTATGTCCCACGTTGGTGGCCGACACGGCAGTGTCGGATGCAGCCCCCTGGAGCTTCCTCACTATACCTTCTTGGTCGAGTCTACACTATCTTCAAGATGCGGCCGTAGACTGAATTGATGCCAGTATTTTTACATTTCCAATGTCTTCGTGCGAAATAAAATTACAAAAATTTAAAAGACTCCAAAAAATTCTAATGGTTCATCGATCGGCGCGGTTAAAAAAAATCACGTGCGGGCGGAACAAATAGGGTATATTCGATTAAGCGACACGGATTACACGAGTCACTAGAGTTGTAAATAAAACAACCTATCTTCGACACGGGTGATCAACCCGTGTTACACGAGTATACTCCTCAGTTTACCTGGAGTAACAGGTGAAAGAAGTTTTATTTAGATCACTAGAGTTCAATCAATGAGCATGCGCATATTTAACACTAGTGCCACACGGGTTGTCTTAATCGAATACACTCATTGAGACAGCGGGGCTTTGAGCACGTGGAGTCTTCAGGGTTTATGTATATTATCACCCAAACCACTCGATTGATTACATCATGAAACCAAAAAATTAGACAGTTATTCCTTAAGTAAAGACGAATAACGACCCCCATAGAAAAATTACCTCCTAGAAAAATAGTCATTTTTTTGTGAAAGAAGAACCCTTTTTCTACATGAAAAAACTATAGAAATGACCCCCATACTAACAGAGTGATACAAAGTTTATTTTATTACATGTAATTAAAAAAAAGGGGTAATCGTTTTTCTGACATCACAAGCACAGGAAGAACAAGCAGTGTAAATGTAATATAAAAGCATTTCAGGTGTTTGATTTTTGATGTATTTTACTTATTTGGATATTTTCATAGAGAAAGACATTGAAGGTAAACTAATAAAAAAAATATGAAAAACGTGATGGATTCAACTATTCTATCATTCTTTCCTTAGTTATTATTGTCACCTGCATATAGAGATCGTGTCTCCTATGAAGTTGATTCGATTTGTGAGAGCCTGTTCTACTGATTTCTAAAACGAGTTCTAAAATAAGTTGATAATACAAGGATACAAAATGTGTCGTTTTATCAAATTTTATGGCCGATACAATGACCCTTTTCGGCCACAGGCGCTTGACGTTTTTAACCTTTCTTTTTCATAAATAAAAATATCCCCTTAACTATAATTCTATCGACCATTGTGTCGACTATAAAATTTGACAAAAGGACACTTTTTTCCGTTTGCCCAATCATTCTCCAGAGCAACAATGGGTGTGACGGAAGACAGGGGATACTTACTCCCCGATGGCTTCTGATCCCATTGATAGATTCTGATAGGTTTGTGTTTGTTCTTCTCCAGGCACGTAGCCAGGCGTACATTTGTACGCAAGACAATCACATAATTTTTTTGAAAGGAGAGAGACAGGCCTAATTTCTATGTGCATGCTTGTAAGTTCTTAAAAAGCATACGCATCATTTTGCAATAAATAAATTATAAAAAATAAATGATTAAATTAATAAAAAATAAACAGAATCAGTTTTTTTATCATACGATAGTTCTTCTTTGAGATCATTAGATTTTTCCGGAGTCTGGCTGATTTTTTTTTTTAATGAATCGCATTATCACACCAACTATTTAACCATATGTATTTTGTCTCTTTGAAAGTCTAAACTGTATTAGTTGGTTCGTCACACAACAATATTGGATATACCCTCTCTCATTTTTGAGCGTTTTGTAATTGTCCGCATTTTGTACAGAAACAGAACAAACCTAGAATATGGCTGCGAAACAAACTTATTTAAAAGTGTATACATGGTGTAAGAAAAATGCGATCAGGAGGGTCGAATATGCACATTGAAACTGTCAAAAAATTCACTAGCTGCGGGAGCTTCTTTCTTGGGGGGCCCCATGCACCAGGGCTTCGCAATGGACCGATTGGGGCCTTAAGGCTGCCCCAAAACCCCCTGCCTACTCGGCGTCCACTTCAAATGTACCCTGTCTACGCCTTTAAATGTAAAATGTTCCGAGGGACATTTGAGCTTGATTACTGGGGGTTGCCTCAAGAAAATATGGTGCAGAGGGGCCGGTAACACAATATGTTTGATTTAACTAAAATACTATAATATACAACAAGGAAAAGTTAATAATTTATGTAGAGTTCATTTTAAATGTGTTATCTCCAGATATCAGACAAGGGGACTTAATTGCCCCTTCTGTCTCAGGTATATATATCTGAAGACGCATGAGTTAAAAGGTGCTCTATATAGATATGGGTTTTTCTTATACAAAGCTCCTCAACCTTACTTCTAAGACGCTACAAAATAATAACTGGTAGTATTCCTGATATGTTTTGTATTTTAGACTCCCCGGGAATGGTCAAGCATGCTTCTAAGACGCTACAAAATTATAACTGGTAGTACTCCTGTACTATATTCCACAATAGCACAACTCACAATAATAATTAACATGATAAATAATAGGAGGTATATTTATTCCCGTGTTATAACAAGTTGGCAAAATATTATACTAATGTACATACACCTATGAAGATGACAGACGGAATGTAATACCAAACACAGACGCCTGAAGTGTGGATTGATAGCCCCATCCCCCATAAATAAAAAAATGTGAGCTTATTGATATAATCTCTAAATATATTAAATCCCCCCTCAATCTCATCCATATGCCGTTCCTTACAAGAATTAAGCATTTTCTTACGTTTAGAGATTGGCCATTTATGGTATTTAATAAAAAAAAAAAATTAATTTATATTACACCCTACAGGGCCAATCTCTCTAAAAGTAAGAAAAAAATTAATCTGCTTGCATAGAACGACATATAAATATTGTAGACGGTGAAATTGCATATTTTTTTTAAATAAATGTAATGCTTATTAGATATCTTTCTTTAGGTGGGGGGGGGGGGGGTGTATCCACACTTCAGGTGCCTTTGAATTCAACAAGTTGCATGTTGTTATGAAACATGCAACATGATTCAAGGTGTTACAGTTTATCCATGCACATGTAAAACTGCTAAGATACTGGTAGTGACAATTATCTCAATGAAGAAAAACATGTACTTGCAAAATTAAGAAAAAGGATAAATAATTCATGGATATACATGTAATTATAATAAGTGCAAATTATAGCATTTGTAAACTTTGTTGTTATCCCTTCGCAACTTTGTGTTGGTATGTGGATTGGTAATTCTATGCGAAAGGAAAGTCGCGGTGCATCGAAATCAATGTCTTAATCTATTATAATAGATGTGCTCTTTGCAAAAGGAAACTATACCTAGCGATTCACGATAATGCAACTTAACTGTAATGTGAAAAAAATATTGAAATTTAGACTGTCATGAATACGTATTTGTAAGAAAAATCAATTGTGGTTTCTTAAATAAGCTTGTGTGCAATCTCTTAAAAATAGATAGCAACTGTATGTTTCTTAGTCAAGCACTTCGAAGTGAAAGTTGCGGGCCCTTCGGATGAGACCCTAAAAACCGAAGCCCTGTGCCATGGTAGGCGTTGGCACTATAAAGAACCCTCACTACTCAATGGTCCTGAGTGACGTGTAAAGGTTTTAATTTGAAGCCATTCACTGGTATGTGGAGACTTCTCTCCATGACTGATCTTCTCCGATTTTTCGCGGAGATTATAAGGTGTATTGTAATATCATATGCTTGTAATAACGTCATTATCCGTTCGATATATATATGCTGTATAACATCATCTGGAAAATAAGGTTCGACAAATTCAAGTTAACACTGCCTCCTGTTACCAGAAGATGAACATTTTATACAAAGCAAAAGACACAGATCACTGAAATCTTTTATGTAAACTCCGCTTGGCACATATCAAACAGTTTGCTGTGGTATTTTCATCCATCAGGTGTTTTTTGATTCGTATTCACCACGTCAGAATACTTTGGCGGGACCGGACTCACCGGAACACTTTGTTGCGTCTGCGTGGCCTCGTAGTAACTAGGAGGCTTGTCCACAGGTTCTTGTGAATTTTCCATAATTACTTGACCTATCACCTTCAACAAAAATTGGTTCTTTTAAGCCTCAAGAAAGGAAACAGTAAATTTGTCACAAACTAGATGTACATGTACAGTGAGCTACGAACTTACTGAATGATACCCCCTCCCATATGATAACAATGGCAGTCAAAATTTGCTCTGGGAGACCCGAAAAAAGTGTCAGATCAGAAAGTAAAATAAGGGGTGTACAACGACATTATTTTACAAAGAATTTGTGAGTGTGAAAGTATAGTTAAATTTTATTCAGTGGTATAGGAGAAATTGCGGATAAGAGATGGATACCCTTCAATATTATAGAAAGAATGGCAGTGTCCCTGTTTTGCTATGGGAAACCCGAAATATGTGTAAGATCAAAAAGTAAAATATTAGGTGCACAATGGCAATATGTAATAAAGATTCTGTGAAAGTCTAAATTTAATTCAATGGTAAAAGAGGAGTTGTGGATAAGAGATATCCCAAAGCGTAACAGACGGACGGGCGGATGTACAGACAGACGGACGGACATCCCGATCACTATAATATAATTAAATATATGCTTACTGATAATTTGAGCTGAAATCTGTGTTTGATATAGAGAGATATTAGGAGAGGGGATAGAGAGAGAGAGAGAGAGTGGGCACAGAGAAGAGAGGTGCAGAGAGTGGGAGGTAGGAGAGAGGGAGCAATGAGAAAGAGTTGGAGTGGAGAGAGAGAGAGAGAGAGAGGAAATGGAAGATATGAACTGGAGAGAGTGCGGAGTGAAGAGAGTGTGGTAGAGAGGTATTGATAGTGCGAGAGGAGAGAGAGTGGGCATCTCTTTACTACCACGCATCTTTATTATAAACTCAGTATGCGGGGAATGGGGACATTTTCAATTATGTAGCAATCCATTTTCCCAAGTCAGGAGTTTCTGATCCGCTCCGCTCCGAATAGGCTAAGTTTGACGGGGTTTACTGTTACTCCATCTAGTGAGATTACACATTTTGAACTCTACTGACCTCTGTTTTTAGCCAATCAGAGTAAACGAATTCTACAGAGAATTCGAGATAATATTGATAGTGGTTAAATATTCAATATCACTCAACTAAAAAGCTGAGACAAACCTATAACTGGGCTATTTAATGATAAAGACGTTATCATTAGGACTAAAACTGGCGTGTTTTTTCTGTTTACGATTAAGTTTCAGTTTAAATAAAACAATGATTTTGATTGGTTCATGCAAAGTTGCATGAGGCCAATCATAGAACGCATTTCTAACCCCGTCAAACTTAGCCTATTCTTTCAAGGGTTTATGTGGAGCGGAGCGGATCAGAAACTCTTGACTTGGGAAGATGGTAGCAATCATTACAATAATGTACATTTCAGTTGAATACAATTCCAGGATCTCCAAGTGCAAGTGCGGGATTATCTCTCTCCACTCTTGCTATTTCTCCCTCCATTTTCCACTATTTCCTAATTACATCTCCTCTGTATCCCCACTCTGCATCTAACTAAGCATCTAACTAACCCCCACTGTGACCCTACCCCTCTTTTCCCCTATCTCCCCACTCCCTCTTACACACAGTCTGTCTCCTCCTCTCTCGCTCACTCTCTCTCTCCCCACTACATGTGCATCTCTCTCCCCACTCTCACTCCCCTCCACTCTTTCTCCCTCACACCCAACTCTCCTCTCTTTCTACACTTTTATCCCCACTCTCTCTCTACTCTCTCTCCCTCTCTCTCTCACTCCACACACTCTCTTTTTTCTATCTCCCCACTATCTCACTCTCTCTTTCTTTATTTTTTTTTTTTGTTCTTTTGACTCAGTTACTTAAAGATCTGTGAAATAAACTATATACATTGTATATGCATAAAAATTCGATTTTTCAAAGTTTTTAAAAATAAAGATAATGGAATAAATACTTATTCTAATTTAGATAGCAAAGTTTCATCGTTATAAAAACTTAATTTATAAAACGTTAATTCTTGATCTTTTTTCTTTAAAACTGGAATTGGCAGAATTGTTTACTTTTGCAAAAAATGAACGTCATTTAAAATCATAAGGTCGATAACTTCAAACAACAAAAAATATTGCTACCCAATTCACAATTTGATCATTGCATTCATTTTAATGCTTGCAGATTTAATTTTATATGCTTGGAGAACAATATATTTTATATGTTTACTAATTTGCAAGGAACATATGTAAGCTTGAATTCGATTCCTGGCAGTTGTATATTATTTGCGGTACCGTTATAAATAGTAACATGTGCGGCTTTCATAATTTTTGTCCTGTTTAGGCATTGTATCGTGGCGTTGAATGATAACCAAAAGGCACTTGCATAATGACTCCCTTTTTCTACGCTTTACCCGTTATTTCATATTTTCTTATTGCAAATAAATGTTCGCTTTTGGTGTTTTGTTCAAATCTTTACTTGTTGCATGGTTCTACTCCACTAACCATGGTTTTCCACTAGCGTTTTTTGAATGGACAGTGTTTAATGATTAACCGTTGAGCCATCAGCGTAATTTGAGTAAATGTTCACCTTATTACAGGCCCTGTCCAGCCTGGTCATGCTTCAGGGTACAAGTAAATTAAAATCATTCAATCAAGCAATAGAACCATTCAAGCAAAAAAGAGAGTCAAACAATTGCGGGCTTAAAAATCTGTTACAGTTGTAGTGCATAGGCACCCTCTTCAAGCTACAAAACACAACAGAACATTTTATTTCTAAGCTACATGTATGTAACGTAATAGCATCGTCTCAAGCCACGGTCTGGAGTCCACATATATAGCTCTCTCCTATACGGAGAGGAGCGTACATTTTGGCCGTGGTTTGCGACGATGCGTAATAGAGAGATGTATGTAACGTGATAGAGATAAGTTCAATATTATAAACCAAATTAAGCACAATGAGGAAATCATACAGAAAATCAAATGATCGAAAAAAGTCAATAACATATGTATAAGAGCACCACTAGTCCCTCTTCATAAAAAAATGACATTTATTTATACATGTATTTGTTACATTGATTAAGATATTCTCACTATATAACTCTAAATAGACGAAGAGTTGAAACTAGTAATTTATTACACCTGAAAAAATGACCGTCAATACATACCGGTATGTATTTTTATAACCAGCCCCCCCCCCCCCCCGTGTCCGTCCATCTTTCTGTACTGTCTGTCTGTCTGTTCCACTTTGACGTACCAATCTCTTATCCGCAACTCCTCCTATACCACTGAATGAAATTCAATATAATTAATAATGAGACTTTCACAGAATCTTTGTTAGTGCCACTGTGCACCTCCTTTTTGTGTTCGGACATATATTTCGAGTTTCTCAAAGCGAAACATTGACCTGTCCTTCATCCTATAACATCGAAGGGTACCCATCTCTTATCCGTAACTCCTCCTTTACCACTGAGTAAAATTTAATGATACTTTCACAGATTCATACAATGCCATGCCTTTATGCCCCCCCCCCCCCCCGAGCAAAATATGGAATTTGCCATTATTATCGTATTACTATACACATGTAGGAGGTGGGGGTATCATTTAGTGAGCTCACTGCTCACCGTACTTCAAGTTTAAATTGTGTTTCTTTTATTAGCTATGCATATTTTTACAAACTTTTATCTTTGTGTTTTGTTAAAAACGGTTGAAGAACTATGGGATCTCATATTAATCTATATATTGTGTATATACTATAAAAGTACATACTGAGTATAAATATTAAAAATTACTGGACTTGTATATCTTTTAAGATTAAAGCAGATCTATTTTACCCACCGATGGTCGAATTTGCCTTACAGTCCGCTTGGCAAATCCAAAAATGACAAGAAATATGAAAACTTGCAACATGAATATTCCAAGAATTACAAACAATGGAGCCAAATCAAAACTCGGGTCTTCGTCTTCTTCCTCAGCTGTCAAAAAAAGGAAACAGATGATCAACAACAATCTATTAATTTTCAGAATGCTTTAAAGACAATGTTTGAAAAAAAAGTTTGATGATGCAAAAAAATTCGATGATACAAAAAACAAAGCAGATTCAGGATTTCAATTTGTGTGTGCTGTGTATTAGGGACATTAGGGAGGGTGTGTATGTAAAGTGGTGGGCGGGGGGGGGGGGTAGGGATTGGATGGGAGGTATAAGAATCTACAAGGACGTATATGTTGAAAGTGAAATATGTGTTTATTAATATTAAAACGCATTATTTTATGTACATGTATACATTTTCAAGAATACGCATTAGTTTATACTTTTAAGTGACACTGATAGTACAATAAGAAAATGTGCTTTTCTGGGGTTTAAAATGGACATAATTCTTGCAGTGGTGAGCAATTATAATACATGTACTTAATTCAAGCACACTAAAAAGTTGTTTCAAATTTTATTTCGTGGTGATAAATTTTATTTTCTTTCCACGAGTTTTTGTTCAGGGGCAACTCTTGTTCACGTTCCATAACGTAAAAGTAAAAGACAAGAAATGTAACTAATACCTCTGTGCGTTTTTGGCTTGGCTTCCAGCCTCATTTTGAGCCGAGCTGCTGTTCTCTGTCGAACAAACGACTCCATCTTGATTCCGACAGACAAATTATCTGTTTCTTCTGAACACCAAGTGATTGTTTTGTTGTCCCTGCATCTTAAAGTCTATATACAAGGAGAAATTATAAAGAAAAGTAGATAATATGGGGATGGATCTAGTTAAAGGGATGCTTTAAGTTAAAAGAGACAAGAAACCAAAAGCAAATCCAGGAAATTTTCGGAAGGGGGGGGGTCTATATATATACCTTCTAAAATGCAAACTTTAAAATTACATGTAGTTAAAAAAGTAAGGGGAAAATAAGCATCTAAAAGACCATTATTCCTTTATGATTTGTTGGTTGGATTTAATTTTGAATTGAACGTTTGAATTTAAATTCGGTTATGGCCTCTACCAAACCAGTTGTGAAGGAGAAATTTCAGCAGTACTGTGCAATGCTATATATACCAAAATCAGCAACATTAAACTTACATGTACACCTCTTAACTTTATATATACAACTATTCCCCGAAATTAAATAAAGTCCAGACTTTTTGACATCATTGACAGCTGGTTTCCAATAAAAATGGTACTCGTCATTGCTCAGAATTATGCATTTTTGGTGTTGTTCGCTTTCAGCTCAGGTGAGCTAAAAAGTTGCTTGAGTTTCTGATTGACAATATCTATGTGTTTTTTGTTTGTTTGTTTTTGGAGAGCAGGTCCTCCAGTCTATTGGAATTTCCGTGGGTACCCATTATTTTATCCCGTTATTAGCAGCTTATTTTTGTATTTATATGAAGCAGATTTTTTTTTCAAAATATTATACTTAAAAAGAAGAAAACACTTGATGTTGCCTTCAGCTCGACATTTTGATATATAGACAACGAAATGTCAATTAACGATGCTTGTTTCCATTCTTATGTCGAAACAATATACTCCGGAAAGGTTGAAATAAAAGATGACACAGAGTCTGACACATCTTTTTCATATTTGGATAATTTACTAGAAAAAGACGATAGTTGTTATTTCAATAATAAATTTTTAGGATAAAAGTGATGACTTAAGATGTTCAATCGTCAAATTCCCCAGCTTTCTTATGCAGCAATATATCACATTTATCACATTATACGGGGTTTATATCTCGCAGTGGATTCGATACGCAAGAGCATGCTTTACGTATGAACAGCTTCTAAAACGAGGTGCAAGTTATTGGCAAAAAAGTAATGAAACAAGAATTTCAGCAGTCTCGTGTAAAGTCATCCTTTCGTTAGTTACAGTGTATATGGTCGATACATTGTCAGCAAATACAGTCTATCGTTAAATCAAATGCTAGATGTATGACGTTTTTCTTACTCTTTGTTTAGCCATTGAATTGTCGACGGATTTTTCTGTCATTTCCCTGTCATGACAAGAAGCACACGGTGGGTGTGACCGATCGGCATTGGATGCTCACTACTCCATGGCACCTGATCAGACCTTTGATCTTTTAGAGATCCGTGTTTGCTCTAATCAATTTTAAGTATACAATGGACCTTCAGATAACTAGTGATTCAGGTATCCGGACACTTTACATATCCGGATAATTTGACTGGGAACCAGAGCGTCCGGATAAATGAGGCTCCACTGTGTGTAATGTTTAATGGACTTTTAAATTTGAATGCTGTTCTTTATCTCCATATATTTCAACATTATGGTATATGATCTACTTTTATTCAGCACCATACCTGAGGCTGCATGCAACTTATCAAGGGTTTTCTGTTCGTGAAATGAAGATTTTGGAGATTTCCCCCAAATACCATTGTAAAAAGTGTTCCTTTATTCTGGTCACACATTATCCCAGAGATAATGATTTTAATAAAGAGTCTGTAATACAAAAATGCTTGCATATAATGATGTTTTTTTAGAGCAGTGGTTAGAGCGACTGCTCTAGAGTCGCGAAGTAAGGAATCGATCCTTAGGTCGCGGTTAGAATCCCAATGTGGGATGTGGAGACCGGTCCTTCGGATGAGACCGTATAAACCGAGGCCCCGTGTCGCAGTAGATGCTGGCACGAAAAAGATCCCTCACTACTCAATGCATGGCTCTGGGTACCAAGTATAGGACAAAATTTGCAGGCCTCCACCAGAAAGTGGTGGCTTCTCCATTTGAGTGAAAAATTCACGAGAGGGACAAAATAAATCAATAAATTAATCTTCTTGGAAAAAGATTTTTAAAGATTTTCTGTATGTCTTGTATATATTCCAGTTAAGTTGAAAGTAAATACTGAAAAAGATTTATAACGATAAGTCCCCATATATTCTCGAATTATTACTTTGATTAACTTAATTTTTTCGGCTCTGGCGAGCTTCAAGTCTTGTATAGTCTGACCTGTAGTATTTGTCCGGTAAGATAGGATTTGTACTCTATAAATATTTCACAGTATGGATCATCATAATAAACAGGCGTCAGACACAGCTGTAATGCATTTCCATTGGCTGCATCTTGTCCAAGAAAAAAGATCTCATCACAAAGAATTGGTTCCCCGTCGTACTGGATATACACGACAGAAGAGACGTCCAATCGCTGGTGTCCCAAGTAGCATTTGAACCCGAATATGTCTACAATATCAAATAGCATGGATGTGTTGTTTTATTTGAACAAGTAACAATTCAGAAGCTTATGTTATTTCGTAAAACCCCCTCCTTCCACAAACAATTATGATCCGACGGTATATGATATATTTTTATTTTACATGTACATTGTACATATATAACCCCCATCCCTATTCTGATTTTTGTTCCCCGCTAGTAGTATAAGGGGTCTGGATGGGTGGGTCAACTGAGTGCACTTTTGGGGCTGAGGGGATAGGTGGGTCAACAGAGTGCACTTTTTGGGGGGATAGGTGGGTCAACTGAGTGCAGCTCCTGGGGGGGGGGGGATAGGTGGGTCAAGGGAGTGCAGATTAGGGGGTTCTAAGGATAGCCGGGTCAATTCAGTACATATGTTGCATCATCT
>NW_026924727.1:0-24511 GCF_032062105.1 Saccostrea cuccullata
TTTCTACATCTGTTGTATGTCGTTTCTTTTCCTGCTTATACATTTTCTTATGCAATTAACAGAAAGAAATAAGGGGGGAGTGAACATTTCACTCCAAAAGAAATAAAAGAGAACAATAATGAAAAAAAAATTATCTCTGTTCTGAAATGGTTGTGGAGGGATATTGAGATTTCTCTTTTAATAATAAACCATACATGATTAAATAATAACTGCAATATGTAATGTACTGATTCTTTTCCAAAAAAAATGAATATGCGTAAACCTACAGCCATATTGTTTGAACATTTTAAAATTAGACAATATTAATATCATAATCATTTTAAGTTTTGAGCAGTAAAATAAAATGATATAAAGGTTTATCAAATCAGAATGGATATTACATGTATTAGTGACGCAGATTCGGTGACTTTATAATTGGAAAAATGACTTTAATTTTGTAAACAATTATTATCTTGTCAAAACAAATTGGATTCTGTTGTTGTTCAAATGCACTATAATTTAGTAGATCATTTTTTAATGAAATTGATTCGAATACACCGATCAAGCCCATCGATAGTAAGTAATAACATTTGAACGGAAATACAACAGTATTATTAAGAGTTTTGACTAAGAGCAATAAAATGGGAACTTTGAAGTAAATAAGTAAAAGAGCTTTAGGCTAGAACTCCTGTGGTGCAGAGATGGGGACTGAGCCCATAAATATAAGTAACATGTATTTACCTACATTTGAAGGTGGTGCCATGTTGGGGTTCATATGTCATCGGACAGACCTACGCACAAAGCGTAGGTGGTAAGTGATGGTAAAATAATCCAATGAAATGCATCTTATTTATATCCCGGACCATGGATACCCACTGAGCACAAAATACCCTGTTTTAATCAGACAAGAGGCCCAAGGGACTTGAATCGCTCTTCTGATAAATTGTACAACCTATCACTTGTATTTGAAGCCTCTAACCCTAAGTATCCTAAAACCTAAGTTGCATCAACTGATAAAAAATTTGATGATTCTTAGCCAATTAGGACTGAAGATATTTTAATAAAGCTATTAAAAAAAAACATGAGTAGGTCACGGTGACCTACTTAAGATTGAAGTTTTCTGAGGACTCAAGATGCATTAATAGACAAACTAAGATTGAAGATTCTTAGCAAATATGTATTTGAGATATTCAAAAGTATGTCACCGTGACCTACTTTTTGGTCGACATTCTCTGAAAACCCAAGAGGCATAAAACTAACAAAGTTTGATGATTCTAAGCCGATAAGTACTGGAGATACTTAAATATAGCCATTAAATGTCAAAAGTAGCTCATCGTGACCTACATTTTGGTTGACATTTATCAGAGGCCTAAGATGCATCTGCTTACCAAGTTTGATAATTCTAAGCCAATAAATATCTGAGATATTCAAAAGTAGGTCAACGTGACCTACTTTTTGGTCGACATTCTCTGAAAACCCAAGAGGCATAAACTAACAAAATTTGATGATTCTAAACAGATAAGTACCAGAAATACATAAATATAGCCATTAAATGTCAAAAGTAGGTCACCGTGACCTACTTTTTGGTCGACATTCTCCGAAAACCCAAGGTGCATCAACTGACAAAGTTTGATGATTCTAAGCCGATAAGTACTGGAGATACATAAATATAGCCATAAAATATTGAAAGTAGGTCACCGTGACCTAATTTTTGGTCGCCACTCTCCGAAAACCCAAGATGCATCAACTCACAAAGTTTGATGATTCGAAGCCAATAAATACCTAAGATACTGAGATATAGCCATAAAATGTCGAAAGTAGGTCACAGTGACCTACATTTTGGTCGACATTTTTCAGAGTCCCATTAGATGCATCAGCTGACCAAGTTTGATGATCATTGGTCTGAAGGTAATCAAAATATGCCTTTTAAACAATTTGAAAAATGCCTGCAAAATTCTAAAAGTAGGTCACAGTGACCTACTTTTACTTAAATATGTTTTAAGGTCCCAAGATGCAGCAACTTACAAGATTTGGTAATTCTAACCCTCTCAGTGTCTGAAATAATGGGATAAAATGTTTTTAAAAGGATAAGTCATTAAGTTCAAAAAGTAGGTCATGGTGACCTACTTTTAAGTTGACGTTGTTCAAGGACCCAAGATGCATCAATTGACAAAGTTTGATGATCATAGGCCTTAAAGTGTCCTAAATATGCCTTCAAATCAATTTGAAAACAAATGCCTGCAAAATTATAAAGGTAGGTCACCGTGACCTACTTTTGAGTTAACATGATGTGAAGTCCTAAGATGCATCTACTTACAAGATTTGATGATCCTAGTCCTTATAGTAAGCAAAATATAGACATTTTCATTAATTGTAAATTTAGGTCAACTTTGAAGTGACCTTGAGACCACGCCCTTTGCCCCAGGGTCATGCCTTGAACAATTTTTAATCTTCAACATATCCTGATCATTGTATGTAAGTTTGGTGAAAATCTGCCTGGTGGTTCTGGAGAAGAAGATTTTTTTGCAACCAGTACTTCTGGTTTTGTTTTCCTGATTATCTCCCCTTGTTTTAGGGTCCCAACCCTTATTTTAGAATAAATGGTAGCCCTTAGGCCAAGGATACCCTGTAACAAATTTGACACTGATTGGCCAAGGGGTTCTTAAGTTATGGCCCATATTCTAAAAAGTTAACGCACACCGCACAAATGGCCATAGCATTAGCTCTTTCAGCCTTTGGCTCAGAAGAGCTAAAAAGAGTATTCCCGGTTTTATTCCTAAATTATCAACTCTCACTTATTCTATTTTTGAGAATCATTCCTTTGGACATTTTGTTTATTTATTTGGAGTTCGGTCTTACTTAAACTCTTTATATTTTGGACGGACCCTTTGGATATCTAGATAAAAAAGTATTGGTCTTTTCTGATCATATTTCAGAAACGAATATTTCTAAAACTATACGATCACGAAAAATTGTAAATCGGATTAATTAAATAAACTTTTAAAAACGAAGTTTTCTTCATTGGCCTACAACTCCACAAGTCAATTTGGTGCCGTGACCAGGATACTGCGAAGTACTGTGAAGACCAGAGACGTTAAGGTGAGACAATTTCTCTTGATACTTAACTTTTTAGATCGCAAAAATTATTGGTTAATTTTACAAATTAAACATCAAAATTGAAAAAAATTTTTTACAATGGCAAAGGCGCCAACACATCGAGAACAGCTGGATAAAGCATTAGATGAATTATCGCAGCGTATGTCGGAAAATGAAATGTGAAATTCAAAACGTTTGGATGAAGAAAATAAAAAAAAAGAAAGTTCAGGGTACTTTCCTTATGGGGGCAAAAAGAATGAAAATGAAGATGATGATGATTAAAATATAAAACAATGGATGAATTCAATTCTAAATCAGGTTAAATCATTTACCGCGGCTATTTCGGTGTCCATTAATCAGCTCATTACCTATTTTGAGGGCCAGGGGGATCCTGTAAAATTCAAACAGTGGATTAAAGATATTGAGAAATAGGCAAAAATGTCAAACTTGGCAAGTGAAGATATTCCAAAAACTGGAGCCCTATATTGCAGAGAAATACTGTTCACCAGTTCCAGAAATAAAAAAAAATGTGTGAATGGAATAAAAACATGCACATGTATTGTATAACAGGAATATATTTTTTTCATATATATTTCTCATTTGTTGTTTTCAAATGATTTTTGCTGTTGTTTTTAATAACTCATCGTACCAAATCTGCTAATGAGATAAACGTCATCTCATGCCTTCTGTAAGTACATGTAGCAATGTTTTCACACTATCAAACACAGTAGGTACATATAGCAATGTTTTCACACTATCAAATACAGTAGGTGAAGCTAGCTTCTAAGCTTATTCGTTTGGAGTCGGCATGGTTAAGCTTTTAAATTTGACTTAATCTAAATATTTCATACTGTTAGATTGTACATTCACCGGTAGGGGACTAATAAAAGATCAATTATCAGAAATGAGATCTGTCACGTGAACAAATCTCATAGACTATAAAAGTGAGAAAAATTTAATTTCAAATTATTCAGTCTGAAGTTTCCACAAATATCTCTGAACATGCCATCCCAATTTAAGAAATTATAGAATGCATAAAATGTATTGGAGAGTTGGTATGGCCTTTTTGGAAGCAAAAAAAAAATGTTTCCATATTTTTTTTTACCAAATAGCCAAGAAATGATGTACTCAGAATGCCTATTAGCGATATGAAGTCGGATAAGACAATTACATTGGGTTTAGATAAATTCAAGCTATTTGTTGAATTGAAAGACCCTATTGTGGAAATAGGAAAAGAATTGATAGCTGAAGTACAAAAAATTGTTGCACTTAAAAACATAGTGAATGAAAACAATATCCACGTTGTTAGCTTATTGTTTCGTTTCAAATCAGCTTCATTCTCTACATTTAGTATTTCCTTGGGAACAAAATTATCCTTTTCATATTTAGGAAATCCACTAGTTTCATGAGTATCATCTGACTTTTGAATTTCATCTTAAGTAGTCCTCTATGGTGAAACTAGAGGGGACTATAGATTACCGCTGTGTCTGTCAGTCCGTCTGTCTGTCCCACTTGTTTTCCGCACTTTTTTCTAAAGGCTTGGAGACATTGATTAAATTTTCGGTAAGTGAGTTTATATTGATGGGTTTCAGGTCAAGATTGAATTTTGTTCCGCTTCATTGGTTTTTGACGGAATTATGGTATTTTATTTTTTCAAAATTGGGATTACGATCTGGTTTGTTATGCACTGAATTAAAGTTCCAAACAGGCTTGTATCCTAAAGAGAAAGGGGAACTCGGTCAAGGACATGTTTTGCTTATGCAGTACAAATACATTGCAAAGTTGGCGTAACTTTTCAATGTCAATAAGGTAGGTCAAGTATGTAACCCACACAACCAACTGCAACCCACATCCCAAAGGCAGTGGAGACTGTAAACACCACTACAGAATAACATCATATGAAGCAGAATATGTGCAGATTCATACGTGATAGAAGAAAATACTGCACTGGCCTCTGGCTGGGTATTTGGATAATGATGAAGAATTTGCAAATATTTTGAACTTTTTCAGAGATGAACAAGTAAATGTTACAGGCATTTTTAATTCAAGAAGGCACAAATAGGGAAAGGAGAATGAAATAAAGAGAGTTGTAATGGCAACTGACGGAAATTGCTCTCTTATAATTAACTTTTGTGGACTAAGTAATGTAAGTGATCAACAAAGTTCTGTTACAGTAGGAGATATGTTCCATCTTGAGCATTTGGAAGAAATATATGATGCCATCCAGTTACAGATTTGGAGCAGTACTGATAAATCAAACAAACCTGAAAAACATGGCCAAAAGCTCTTCTTAAATGCAGTTCTCTTACAGCGGCGACGTTTTTTTTTTTTCCAATTGTTATTTAAGTCTGATGTCAATACAATATATCACAGTAAGCTTGAGATAAAAGATACCATACAGTCTGACACATCTGTTTCATTTCTGGATATCTTACTTGAAAATAAAAGGGTATTAGTAATCTCAAAACCAAGCTTTACGAAAAATAATTGAAAACGTGATGACCAAGTTTTCCGCCGTCTACTGTAATGTTTTTCATGATAAATCAGAGTTTAAATACATGTAAATATTCCCTTACCTTACTGTTTAGAAAAATAATTAGAAAAACTGACATTTTTCACTCCGTAAGCAATTTCTATTTCGTTAAACCCCTCTCCCTCCCCTTTTTTTTATACAAATGTATTGGGTTCTTCTATCAATTTTAACTTTGATTTTCATAAAAAAAATCAATTGATTAAATAACAACTCTATCAGTTTTAATGAATTCCTGCACTAAACATTTACAAACTAACCAATTATTGTCAACAAAGTAAAATGAAATAAGACGTCCTTTGCAGCCTGAGAGTAACTAAAAGTTACACATTTACATTAAACATAAACAAACCCACCCAGATCAAACAGGATTGACACATTACGTTATTATGACCGCAGGTTATCCATTAACCTGGAGCCAATAACAACCCATAAAGAATAGATACCCAGGCAAACATGACCGCAGGCTACATTTTAACATGGACATCAATTTAAACTTTAGGACAATTAAAAGTTGACTTTGAACACTGAATTTTTGAATTTGTTAAAATTTTGTATTCAAAAATAACCAAAAATCAATATTATTATATCAATTGATTAATAAATGTTTTCAATTCATATTTTTAAATAAATAATAATTATTATTTATAAGTATTTTTACCAAGATACAACGCTGTGGATTTTTAAAAAAAAAAATAATCTATCATTAGTTTCGAGTGACGTCATGAATAAACTGATACACGTACCCAGAGATTTGTGTTTTAATTAAATAAACACTATGTCTTACGAACGTTCAAATAACACCCGAAGTAAATTTGATAAATGTGACAAGAGACGTATAACAATATTTTTTTTAAGTCTGATTTGACCACAGCCAAAAACTAAAATATTTAATAAATTCATGAGCTAAAAACACAATATACCGGGACTTTAGTATACATGACACTGTTTCTCATCTACGGAAATATCCGATGAAAATGCATATTCCTAATAGAAATCAAGTATTCAATTGGATAAAATTACTCAGAAACCCTTCCCCCACCTCCTGATAAGATTCAATTGACAACAGAAAAAGAATTGAACAACTTCGTATAATTTGAAATATTAAATTTATTCGTTGCCCTGGGAACAATTATACGTACAATATCTATCCCCACTAGAGGGCGTAATTACGTTTCGCTACATAACAACTTGGTACAAGTTAACAACTTCAATTGGGATTTAATAATGCTAAGTCGTTCATATACTGTTCGACTAAGGCAATCGGATTTAATCTTTTCAATACAATATAAATACACATATGAAGGAAAGATGTTTAAACAGAAGAAAATTAAATATCAAATTCATCAAAAAACAGACTGACCGCAAACAGGCAAGCAAATAACACACTAACTCTAGAGAGATTTTAAATGCTGAGCTTCAAAAGATACGAGTGGTTAGATCGTCTGCTCTAGAGTCGCGAAGTAAGGAGTCAATCCATACGTCGCGGGTTCGAATCCCACTGCGGGACGTGGAGACCGGTCCTTCTGATGAGACCGTATAAACCGAGGCCCCGTGTCGTAGTAGGTGCTGGCACGAAAAAAAATCCCTCCCTGCTCAAAGGCCCTGAGTGCCGATCATAGGACAAAATTTGTACCCCTCCACCGGCAAGTGGTGGCGTCTCCATATGAGTGAAAAATTCTCGAGAGGGACATTAAACAACATACAATCAATCAAAAGATACGGATACATAGATTGGTTTATAGTAGAAAAGGATCCAGCAAATTGTGAAAGGGTGGGGGTAACGTACGTTCCCAAATATTCACTCAAAGAATAACACAGTGAGAGAGGAAAAATGAAACTTCCTTTCACAGGTGCGGATCACACATATGATATAGTTTTTTAAATATATGACTCTTATTGTTCTATGGATCTAAGAAGAAAATTACATCTTGTCATGTAAGCAGACCTGCCTACCCTTTTCGTTTCAAGGGTGTAATTTCATAAAATTTTTGGTGGAATTTCAGAGGTAAAAGCGTAATCAATCATGTTTCTTACTTTGTTGTTTTACATTAATACTTTCTTTCTTTCAAACCCACTTAAATTGTACATTACTAAACAAACCTGGCATGAACTTTTGTTTTTCGAATCATCTATTGGCAAGAAAGTGTTTAAAATATCAGTATCCTATATTAAACTCAAATCAACCGCACACCCTTAATGAAGCATTTGGTCATTTTGTATCAAATCACTTAATTGAAGGCTTGCGTTTGCATTTTTATACAAATTGTACATAACACTTATTTTTCTTTTCAACACTCAATTTCTCTATCTTGTTCAAAGCAATGTTAAAATTGAGCATTGAAATGGATGTTCTTATTGCAATGTCATTTAATAGTTAACGTAAATAGTGCCTTCTCGTGTTCTTTGTCTCCCGCGTGGCGCAGTGGTAAGAGCGTCTGCTATAGAGTCGCGAAGTAAGGAGTCATCCCGAATCTTTGCCATACCGGTTTATATGTAAGTATTAGATAAATAACGTTAGTTATCAAACTGGTCCCCCATTATTACTTTAAGAAGGATATGGAGATAACGAACAGTATATTAAATCTCAGAGTCCATTACACAATATACAAAATCAGAGCAGAGCAAACACGGACCTCCGAAACATCAGAGGTGGGATCAGGTGCAATGGAGGAGTGGGCATCCCCTGCCGACCGGTCACACCCGCCGTGTGCTCGTTGTCATGATCAGGCAATAACGGAAAAAATTCGTCGTCAATTCAGTGTATGAATAATGGACTAACAATTGGTATGAAAAACGTCAGTCAGCGTTTGACTCAATGATAAATTGTATTTGCTGACAAGGTCATTGTATCGGCCATAGAACTTACGAAATGATGACTTTAAACTTTTAACTAGAACTTCTCATATCATTTCAACAGGTCGTACTTTGATTCTTAAATTTAGACGCTTATAATGGATTTTAACCAAAATATCAAAAGCGTAATATTAATATCAGTGGCGTAATAGCGTAATTTTGTGGTAAAAAGCGGAAGAATTACGCCAAAAGCGGAAGGGTAGGCACGTCTGCTGTAAGCTGTAATATTTCAAGTGCTTCTTTCATCTTTGACAGAGATCCGGTAGGCATACCCAAGGAATAGCAGAATTTTGGTACAGCTCCTGATGTTTTTGATAGTATTTCTTGTCTATTTAACTGTTAAATTATCTAAAATCGTGCACAGTCAGTGGGTAAGAGATCGTACAAATATTTTGTGAAAGAGACATTGTGTTAAAGCCTCCAGAGTTTCTAGATGAGTCAGATGTTACCAACAGTGGAATCATCACAATGTAAACAGGATGGCGCCAATTACAACAACGTTCGGTTTGTCATTCATTTTTGTCTTATACATCTATAAATACACATCGCCAACAACACCGTTCATTGAAATAAAAAAAAAACCGATGCACTATTTTATGTATCTGAGTGTAGTTTACGTGTGTGCCAAATTATATTATAATCAGACCAAAACTGTGTGAGGAGTAGCGTTTTGAAATATTGTCTAAGACAAACGGACAGCTAGACAGACGGACGAGCGACGGACACCTTACTATCGCATAAGCTCTTCTGGTCTCTGACCAGTAGAGCTAAAATGACAATGAAATCGTGCTATGATGCTTTATGATGATAGGCAGTTAGATTACTCATGCATAGTTTTAATGAATATTATAGTACTTACATAGCATTGTCTGATTTATGAATTTTACACTCGTGTCACTTCTTATCTCGATCCCAGGCCAATAGAGTTTCCCTGATATACCAGGTACCCCTCGCACCAAAACTAACGGTGTTATATTAGACATGTCAATTTAAAGATAACGAAAAAAAAAAATGAATATTCAGAGTGAAATAATCTAAACAAGAATTGAAAACTGTATTTCTACCATTTGAAGAAATTAAGGGAACACAAAGTTAAAACACTTCAAAATGGCATAATTACAGCAAACTGAAAAAGTAACCATAGAATGAATAACTGTTTTTACTTTAACTTAAAAAAACACATTTTTAAATTCCAAGTGAGAGTCCCATAGGGATGTGCTCTACTAAGATCCTTCCATGTATTCATCCAGTCTTATACTGCTGTGACAGATCGGGCTCGGGATGCAAGTGCATATTACGTCACCCGGACTTTATCGTAGTGCGATACGATAGCGGCCGAGGGTAGTCCGGGTGATCATCACTATATATAAGAGCGTTCTGCTGAAAGCTGGCAGTTGCCAGTCGGAGCTCAAAGGGAGAAGTTCACTTCAGCGAGGTACGGTGAAGCAATTAGCAGTAAGGCAGACTTACGGTGACATAGTATACGGTGTCTATAGTATACTGGATTTAAATATATTTAGTATTCGGGGTGTAATAAAGTATAAATACTTTACCCGAGGCTATTATTTTTTTAAGACCTGTCTGTGTATAGGACAGAAACCAGCAGACCCGTACATGTCCGAGTACAGGACACATCCCGGCTGGAGACCCATCCAGGACACAGACCTATACGCATTAGTTGTTGTTTATGTCAAGGATAGGAAATCCTTTACTATATGTATATATTGACTCGTTTATTTTTCATATGCTTTGTCATCTATCATTTTGAATCATTTGTTTTAATTCGTTGATCTATCTCTAGTTTGCATAATCATTTGTTTAATTCATTTACTTGATTAAGGATCTAAACCTAAATAAACGGACCCATACACGTTACACTGCTTATCATTAGAATTCACATCATTATACACAGTGTCCCCCACATGTTTTTTTCTTCACGTTGTTAAAAAAGTATGCGATTCTTAACATGGTCCCAAAATATTATTGAGATAACAGTCCATTTAAGTCATGCATCTAGATTTTCCAGGGAGTTACTACTGCCTTTCAGGGTTATAGACATGGTCCCATAAAATTGACATGGTCTAAATCTCATAAGGTCATGTTGTCGATTACTAAGTTGCTCTTCTGTGAACTTCCACAAGTCTATGGACAGTCTAACATATCATTCATGGTCAAAGTCCCATAGTCATGTTACTGATGGAAAGCTGCACATTTAATATTGACAAGTTCACACAAGGTATTCTAGATTAATTCAAATACTTTTGTATGCACTTTATATACCTTGCATTAAAGAAGTCCTACAAGCCTTCACTTTACCAAACTTTGAAGTGTAGACTTCATGAAGATCTATGCATATGAATTTGTCAAAGAACGAGGGCGCTTTTGATTGGCATTCGGCAGGAACCTGGGCGTACTTGAAAAGTGAAAATTTTATTGACATGTCACATGAAATTATAACATTTTTTTAATTTAAATTTTAAATGGACATATATGTTACAATTTCACAATGTCTTTCAAACTAAATGAAAAAAAATAAACCATGGACATGTTTGTAAAATCTGACCAGGTATGTTCAGCCAACCAAATCATGGACATTTAAACCATACATGTTTCGTACAAATGATTCCTGCAGATCACCCGCCTAATGCGCCCATCTTCTTTAAGCCAAGACCCAGGGTATATTACCACATCAGTAAAGGAAAGTTGGTGATAGAAAATAAGAAGTCATCATGTTTTTCAGAAAGTTCTGTTGTAGTAAAGGTTACCATTTACAACTTTTTTTAAAAAAGTAAATTCAATGTTCTAAACATGAAACAGATCTGTCAGACTATATGACTGTGATATCTTTTCTTTCAAGTTCACCGGAATATATGGAGTCAGCATATGAATTAAGTAGTAACTATTGTTAATTGATAATATTTCATCAATATATACAGGTAACTTGATTTAATTATGTGTGGCAGTTTCTGCACCTTTATAATTCGAATAATTGCTTTTGTCAACTGAAAATCTTTTAAGCTTTTAAATCTCTTCTTTCTTGATTACCGGTAAAAGCTAACTTTTGACATAGTAAAGATTTTTCTATATTTTATATTTAAAAAAAATAGTGTTCTTTTCTTCATTACATGCATTAGTCGAGATTACACTGTGCACAAAATTAATATGTACCTCATATTTTTACTGTACTGAGATAAATACCTTTACTCATTATAAATCTGTGTTCCAAGAGAGAAATAATCTTGACCACTTCACAGTTAGATAAATCCGGGCAACAAAAATTAAAAACAGAGAACAGTTGAAAGATCAACTGAAACAAAGACAGCTATAAGCAAATCTATGAAACGCCATGGCTGCCTTATGTTAGATGATTATATTATATGCTGTGGGTTTATAATTATATGCTGTGGGTTTATAATTATATGCTTTGGGTCTATAATTATATGCTGTGGGTCTATAATTATATGCTGTGGTTCTTATATCATATGCTGTGGTTCTATAATTATATGCTGTGGGTCCATTATTATATGCTGTGGTTTCATTATTATATGCTGTGGGTCTATTATTATATGCTGTGGGTCTATAATTATATGCTGTGGTTCTTATATTATATGCTGTGGGTCTATTATTATATGCCGTGGATCCATTATTATATGCTGTGGGTCTATTATTATATGCTGTTGATCCATTATTATATGCTGTGGACCCATTATTATATGCTGTGGGTCTATTATTATATGCTGTGGATCTATTATTATATGCAGTGGTTTTATAATTATATGCAGTGGGTTTATAATTATATGCTGTGGTTTTATAATTATATGCTGTGGTTTTATAATTATATGCTGTGGGTTTATAATTATTATACCCCCCGCAAACGAAGTTTGGGGGGGGGGGTATATAGGAATCACCTTGTCCGTCTGTCTGTCTGTCTGTCCGTCTGTCTGTGCAATCGTGTCCGGTCCATATCTTTCTTACAGAGGGACATTAGAATCTACTACTCCACACTAAGATTGCCCATTACCCAAGGGTGTGTCATGACCTTGACCCAAGGTCATTTGGGGAAGTTCAAGGTCACTGGAAGAAAAATTTCATAATTCGTGTCCGGTCCATATTTTTCTTATCGATAAACTTGGTAGGTTCTCATTTCACACAAAGATTGCCCATGACCCAAGGGTGTGTCATGACCTTGACGCACTGTCATTTGGGGAAGTTCAAGGTCACTGGAAGAAAAATTTCAAAATTCATGTTTGGTACATATTTTTTATGGATAAACTTGGTAGATTATCATTTCACACCAAGATTACCCATGATGCAAGGGTGTCTCGTGACCTTGACCCAAGGTCATTTTGGGAAGTTCAAGGTCACTGGAAGAAAAATTTCATAATTCCTGTCCGGTCCATATCTTTCTTACGGATAAACTTGGTAGGTTATCATTTAACACAAAGATTGCCCATGACCCAAGGGTGTGTCATGACCTTGACCCAAGGTCATTTGGGGAAGTTCAAGGTCACTGGAAGAAAAATTTCATAATTCCTGTCCATATCTTTCTTATGGATAAACTTGGTAGGTTCTCATTTCACACAAAGATTGCCTATGACCCAAGGGTGTGTCATGACTTTGACCCAAGGTCATTTGGGGAAGTTCAAGGTCACTGGAAGAAAAATTTTATAATTCCTATCTGGTCCATATCTTTCTTATGGATAAACTTGGTAGGTTCTCATTTCACACAAAGATTGCCCATGACCCAAGGGTGTGTCATGACCTTGACCCAAGGTCATTTGGGGAAGGTCAAGGTCACTGGAAGAAAAAATTCATAATTCCTGTCCGGTCCATATCTTTCTTATTGATAAACTTGGTAGGTTCTCATTTCACACAAAGATTGCCCATGACCCAAGGGTGTGTCATGACCTTGACCCAAGGTCATTTGGGGAAGTTCTAGGTCACTGTGAAAAATTTCATAATTTTTGTTTGATACATATCTTTATTATGGAAAAACGTACCTCTGAAAAACCCAGCGGGGGGTATTTTGTCCCGTTTGGACAGTTCTAGTATGCTGTGGGTTTATAATTATATGCTGTGGGTCTATAATTATATTCTGTGGATCTATCATTATATGCTGTGGTTTCGTTATTATATGCTGTGGGTTCATAATTATATTCTGTGGTTGTACTGTTACATATTCTGTCGGTTTATTAGAAACTATCTATTCAAATCTGGACTTCTAGTTTTTATTTGCTAAAAAAATGGCGGCTAACCGTAATAGGAATGAGAGAGTGGAGTGCTGAATAGGAAGGCATTACCTGATTGGTTTAAATGAGAAACATGTATGTAATGTTTTTTTTAAATTTTTTTAAAGTAAAAATATTAATGTTTGAAATAAATGAGGGAATGTATGAATATTACAGAAATATAGAAATACCAGGGAGATTGTAAGACCGGGGGTTGATTTTTTTTATGGAATGTAGGAATATAAAAGAAATATAGAAATATCAGGGGAGATTGTAGGAGTGGGGTTGACTTTTTTTGGGGGGGGGGGGGCAGAGTGTTATTTACTGCCGGTACCTATAAGTTAATTTTTATCAACTGCAATTTTGACCTATAAACGCCATGGACCCTATATTTTTTTTGGGGGGGGATTTTTTTTTATAAGCGCTTGGATTAAAGTTTCAAACGATGCCATACACTACAAATATTTATCATATTAAGAGCAATCTGATGCACATTGTTACCTTACTTACTTCCTCGGGCATAATCAAATGCATCACGCTATACTAATCATTGGCGTCGGAAGCAAATTGAAAGTGTGGGGGGGGGGGGGGGGCTAAGTTATAAAAAAACATTTCACCAAAAAACCTGACAAGCAAATACAAAAAAAGGAAAATGACCTAATCACGAAAATTCTATTTCGTGTCGTGGTGGGGGGGGGGGGGGGTGGTGGTGGTTAGGTTCGACGAACTTCTTTAGTACCTAATTTTTTTTTAAACACCACCATTTTCCCCATTTTTAACCTATACTGCGACGTATCTGTGGAAAGTGGGAGGGGGGGGGGGGGAGGGGCTAAACCTAAGAAACAATGTTCAATGTCTAGACTAAGTATATGTTTGGAAAACAAGAGGCCCATGGGCCACATCGCTCACCTGAGAAGCTTTGACCATTCTGTTCTTTACCAGATTTCCCCCTTGTAATACATAAAGCATCCCCACCCTACCCCACTGATCATAATTTAGACATTTTGAAATCTACACTACCCCATGATCCTTCCATGGGCACATATGTTTCAGCTTTTTTGGCCCAGTGGTTCCTGAGAAGAAGATTTTCAAAGATTTTTCCTATATATTTCTATGTAAAACTTTGATTCCCTATAATGGCCCCGCCCTTCCCCCGGGGGTCATGATTCCTATAATTTAGAATTAACACTACCCCAGAATGCTTCCACATAAGCTTCACTTTTTCTGCCCCAATGGTTCTTGAGAAAAAGATTTTCAAAGATTTTTCCTATATATTTCTATATAAAACTTTGATTCCCCATTGTGGCCCCGCCCTTCCCCCGGGGGTCATTATTTGAACAATTTAGAATCTACATTATACCAGGATGCTTCCACATAAGTTTCAGCTTTTCTGGCCCAATGGTTCTTGAGAAGAAGATTTTCAAAGATTTTTCCTATATATTTCTATATAAAACTTTGATTCCCCATTGTGGCCCCGCCCTTCCCCCGGGGGTCATTATTTGAACAATTTAGAATCTACATTATACCAGGATGCTTCCACATAAGTTTCAGCTTTTCTGGCCCAGTGGTTCTTGAGAAGAAGATTTTCAAAGATTTTTCCTATATATTTCTATATAAAACTTTGATTCCCCATTGTGGCCCCGCCCTTCCCCCGGGGGTCATGATGTGAACAATTTAGAATCTACATTATACCAGGATGCTTCCACATAAGTTTCAGCTTTTCTGGCCCAGTGGTACTTGAGAAGAAGATTTTCAAAGATTTTTCCTATATATTTCTATAAAACTTTGATTCCCCATTGTGGCCCCGCCCTTCCCCCGGGAGTCATGATGTGAACAATTTAGAATCTACATTATACCAGGATGCTTCCACATAAGTTTCAGCTTTTCTGGCCCAGTGGTTCTTGAGAAGAAGATTTTCAAAGATTTTTCCTATATATTTCTATGTAAAACTTTGATTCCCCATTTTGGCCCCGCCCTTCCCCCGGGGGTCATCATGTGAACAATTTAGAATCTACATTATACCAGGATGCTTCCACATAAGTTTCAGCTTTTCTGGCCCAGTGGTTCTTGAGAAGAAGATTTTCAAAGATTTTTCCTATATATTTCTATGTAAAACTTTGATTCCCCATTTTGGCCCCGCCCTTCCCCCGGGGGTCATCATGTGAACAATTTAGAATCTACATTATACCAGGATGCTTCCACATAAGTTTCAGCTTTTCTGGCCCAGTGGTTCTTGAGAAAAAGATTTTCAAAGATTTTTCCTATATATTTCTATGTAAAACTTTGATTCCCTATAATGGCCCCGCCCTTCCCCCGGGGGTCATGATTCCTATAATTTAGAATTAACACTACCCCAGAATGCTTCCACATAAGCTTCACTTTTTCTGCCCCAATGTTTCTTGAGAAAAAGATTTTCAAAGATTTTTCCTATATATTCCTATAGAAAACTTTGATTCCCCATTGTGGCCCCGCCCTTCCCCCGGGGGTCATTATTTGAACAATTTAGAATCTACATTATACCAGGATGCTTCCACATAAGTTTCAGCTTTTCTGGCCCAATGGTTCTTGAGAAGAAGATTTTCAAAGATTTTTCCTATATATTTCTATATAAAACTTTGATTCCCCATTGTGGCCCCGCCCTTCCCCCGGGGGTCATTATTTGAACAATTTAGAATCTACATTATACCAGGATGCTTCCACATAAGTTTCAGCTTTTCTGGCCCAGTGGTTCTTGAGAAGAAGATTTTCAAAGATTTTTCCTATATATTTCTATATAAAACTTTGATTCCCCATTGTGGCCCCGCCCTTCCCCCGGGGGTCATGATGTGAACAATTTAGAATCTACACTATACCAGGATGCTTCCACATAAGTTTCAGCTTTTCTGGCCCAGTGGTGCTTGAGAAGAAGATTTTCAAAGATTTTTCCTATATATTTCTATAAAACTTTGATTCCCCATTGTGGCCCCGCCCTTCCCCCGGGGGTCATGATGTGAACAATTTAGAATCTACATTATACCAGGATGCTTCCACATAAGTTTCAGCTTTTCTGGCCCAGTGGTTCTTGAGAAGAAGATTTTCAAAGATTTTTCCTATATATTTCTATGTAAAACTTTGATTCCCCATTTTGGCCCCGCCCTTCCCCCGGGGGTCATCATGTGAACAATTTAGAATCTACATTATACCAGGATGCTTCCACATAAGTTTCAGCTTTTCTGGCCCAGTGGTTCTTGAGAAGAAGATTTTCAAAGATTTTTCCTATATATTTCTATGTAAAACTTTGATTCCCCATTTTGGCCCCGCCCTTCCCCCGGGGGTCATCATGTGAACAATTTAGAATCTACATTATACCAGGATGCTTCCACATAAGTTTCAGCTTTTCTGGCCCAGTGGTTCTTGAGAAGAAGATTTTCAAAGATTTTTCCTATATATTTCTATATTAAACTTTGATTCCCCATTGTGGCCCCGCCCTTCCCCCGGGGGTCATTATTTGAACAATTTAGAATCTACACTATACCAGGATGCTTCCACATAAGTTTCAGCTTTTCTGGCCCAGTGGTTCTTGAGAAGAAGATTTTCAAAGATTTTTCCTATATATTTCTATATAAAACTTTGATTCCCCATTGTGGCCCCGCCCTTCCCCCGGGGGTCATGATTTGAACAATTTAGAATCTACATTATACCAGGATGCTTCCACATAAGTTTCAGCTTTACTGGCCCAGTGGTTCTTGAGAAGAAGATTTTTTAATGACCCCACCCTATTTTTGTCTTTTCTTGATTATCTCCCCTTGCGAGGGGATATGTCCCTTCATTTTAACAATTTAAATTCCCCTTCACCCAAGGATGCTTTGTACCAAGTTTGGTCAAAATTGGCCCAGTGGTTCTTGAGAAGAAGTCGAAAATGTGAAAAGTTTACAGACGGACAGACAGACAGACGGACAGACGGACGGACGGACGGACGACGGACAAAATGTGATCAGAAAAGCTCACTTGAGCCTTCGGCTCAGGTGAGCTAAAAAAATTGGGGGGTTAACCCCCCCCCCCCCCCGGTTCCGACGCCTATATATGCTAATATCTACATTCTTCTCACTCCCCCCCCCCCCCCCCTCTTAAACAAAGGACATAACTCCTCTCAAATCTCAACACACCAAAAACAAATCTTTTTTTTTCTTTTTTTATATATACATGTATATTTCCTCTCGGTGTGTCGTCAAATAAAGAGCAAAATATCATTCTTCTTGACCTTAAATTCACTTAACATTTTAAAAATTAAGATCTCTATAAGGAAAAGAGTACCAATTATTTTCCCACAGAACTCTATGCAAACCTTTTGTCCTCTCACTACTATACTAATTTAATTTCAAACAATTCCTTGGAATCGTTTGAAACTTTATTCCAGGCGCTTATACCCCCCCCCCCCTCCAAAAAATATATATATAGGGTCCCATGGCCTTTATAGGTCAAAACTGCAGTTGTTTAAAATTAAAAATTAACTTATAGTAACCTCCAGTGAATAACACTCTGCCAAAAAAAAAAAAATCCACCTCCGCTCCTATAGTCTCCTTGGGTATTTCTATATTTCTGTAATATTCATACATTCACTCATTTATTTCAAACATTAATATTTTTACTTTAAAAAAACATAACATACATGTACCTCATTTAAACCAATCAGGTAATGCCTTCCTATTCAGCACTCCACTCTCTCATTCCTATTACGGTTAGGCCTGGTGCAGTTGCCGCCATATTTTGAGCAAGTAAACTAAAAAAACCATAAGTCCAGATTCGAATAACTAGTTTCTAATAAACTGACAGAATACGAAAAAATACACCCACAGCATATAATTATGAACCCACAGCATATAATAATGAAACCACAGCATATAATAAAAGAACCACAGCATATAATTATGAACCCACAGCATATAATTATGAACCCACATAATTATGAACCCACAGCATATAATAATGAAACCACAGCATATAATAATGGACCCACAGCATATAATTATAGACACACAGCATATAATTATAAAACCACAGCATATAATTATAGACCCACAGCATATAATAATAGATCCACAGCATATAATTACAAAACCACAGCATATAATTATAGACCCACAGCATATAATAATAGATCCACAGCATATAATTATTAATCCACAGCATATAATAAAAGAACCACAGCATATAATTACAAATCCACAGCATATAATATAAGAAGCACAGCATATAATATAATCATCTAACATAAGGCAGCCATGGCGTTCCATACAAATCCTTTTCCTCCATCTTGTTCTTCTGTAAAGTGGACTGAACTCTTGTTTTAGTCCCATAAGTCAAAATATAATCTATTATTAAAGCAGTCCCATAAGGCAAAATTTGTCTGTTATTAAGTTCTATATGACCAAAATACTTCACATTATCATTTGTACAATTAATGGGTATTAAAGATAGGCCACAGAGAAATACAAGGCATTTTGAATGACCAGAGCTTTACATAAAAAAGACAATGTAAAAAACCCGATGAAAAAAGACATCGTATTTCCCGAGATATTTATAGATAAACATGCTCATTTGCACCTGCCTCGGCGATCGATAATCCAGTTAAGTGTAACTTCCGGTTTAATGTACACAAGTTTCGTGACGTCAAACGATGTGTTTAGCATACACGTGTTGTGTGTAGATATGGCCGAGAGAGCTGTCAGGGAGGATAATTACGTAGAATCAGAGGTATCTGAAGACGAACTGTCGTTGGATTTATCCTGTGGTTCTTCTAGCTTCGATGAAAATATTGAAACCGACCCAAATTCAATTGCACCATTCCGTTTTGAACCGTATGCAAGTAGTTCTGATGAGGAGTCTGTTGAAGTTGAACGTGCAGATTACGATGATAATAACACCAGACTTCAAAATACCGAATGGTAACTACTTTAATGAATTAATTTGCTTTTTTTTTATATCCGTGGCGTGCTTTTCCCGACAAAATAACACTATGATCTGATAAAAGTATAATGTAAGCTTTAAATTTTCTATACAGGTGCACATGTGGAAACTGTATAGTAATGCCTACAGCAGCTGAGTGTGTATGCTGTCAAGAAGTGGATAGGGTGCATGCCCTACTCGAAGAATCAGAAAATGCAATTAATTGTATAACATTTCACCCTGGTTTCCATCCAGCATGTCTAAATGTATATGTTCTGCAAATTGCATATTATCAGTATAGACAACAATACAATGAAAGTATACCAGATTCATCGGAGTAAGTTTATTGTTGTACTGTCTTTATTATTTAAATAAATAAATGTATATCAATTAAAACATGTAATAAATATTTAAAAAAAGGATTATAATCAAGTCATGAAATTTCATTTCAGAATGTACAGATATACAGCTTATCGACAGCTTGCACGCTGGGCATGGGGGTACTTGGGAAAGAAAGTAAGGGTTGTTCTACCCTCCTGTGCAGTCGCTTATATCAGAAACACTTTTCCAAGTGGATCAGGACATTATACTGGTTTCAAACCAGGTTAAGGATCTAAGCAAAGTGCATATGTAGACATGAATGTATGTTAAATATACAAGGAACTTTAGATATTTTTAGCAACAAGCAGAGGAATCATCGTCTCCAAAATTTTGCTGATTAAATCTCGATACTTGATGGTGATAGACACTACACAAAGGAGGAGGTGCAGGCTGACGCTGGACAACTACACTAGAATTCATGCTGAATTGAGAGGCCCGCTCCTCAACAGAAGACATCAGTTTCTTTACATAATCTGTATAAAGCGAAAATAATTATAATTTGAAATGTTATAAAAGTACAACAAAAAAGATATGTATTTGTGACATTTATTTTCACTTGGTTGATTGTATAATTATGAAAACTGTACCATAAGTGCATTCCACTTTAACCTTCCGAACTGTATATTCCCCTCTTTTGAATTTTGGAAACACAATGTCAAATCTTTTTTTCCCATCTTTGGTTGTGGCCTGTTCCCTCATTCCATTTTCATTAAAATGGAGAGCAGCGAGAATAAGTCTGTAAGATATTTTAAGAATATGAATAGAAAATATATAAAAACAAATATAAAATTGTTAATATGTTGACTCTTATTAGAAATAATATATACCTTGATAGCATCCCATGATATGAAAAGCCAATCATTTTTGGTGCAAAGTGATTGACAACTGCATGGAATCCTTCCAGTGCTGCTGTCTGGGAACCAGGTGATAATTTGGGGACGTCTTTCTTCATCTGGTTTGAGAAGACCAGGTCGGAGAACTTTTCAGCCACTTTTGATCCTTATAAATAATGAAACGTATTTGCATAAACTGATACAATTTTGTTTAATTAAACCCAGAAAAAAATAACACTTGCTAATATGTGCTATATTACCTGGTATTAACCATTTTTTGCGTCGTTCAATGCCTTCCAAAGGACCATGCGGGCAGGTGTCATAAAGTTCACCATCATGTTCGTGAATATTTTGGACATGATTAGCAAATGACTGCCATTTTTCTAGCATCAACCGCCCATTTCCATCTGGAGTTGATGCAGCAGACCAATATAAATGGTTGCATATACTCCTGATCCATTCTTGAAGTTGTTCACACCCTTTTTCTTTGGACATAGCAGTCAGCTTCTTCTTTAATCCTGATTTATGAAAATACAATTTTGTATCGTTACTTACTCCTCATAATTTACATAATTTCAAATATTATGAATACTTAGAATACATGTAAGTCTACCCAAAAATAAAATGTTTCTTTTTTAAATGCCAAAAACATTAATTTACCTTTTGCTACATGCCATACATCAAAGTGATGGACTGTTTCTGGCATTTCTTCTCGAATGTTTTTCACAATCTGCACATGTCTGTCAGTTATGATCTCTTTGATTTTAATCCCTCTTTCCTGAATATGGTTTGTGCTCCTAATAAACCCTTCCTTTTCCATGTGATAGCTACTTTTCACTTCATTGCTCTACAAGTGAAGGATAAATGATGTTAAATCATATCAACTTGCATAAAATACAACTTACAAGTATATGATATGACCATTAAATAGGTACCTGTACTAGTTCTATATTGATTACAAGAGAAAGGTCCATATCCAACAGGGCATAGCTTCCAAACTTTGCAGAATGCCCAGGGGTATCGGCTCGACCATCCCCTCCAACAGTTAAAGCTCTGTCGCTTTCTGCCAATTTTCTAAAATAATTGTCCTGAAAGTTTTTCCAAACATTACAAACTGAGGGGTGGAGATAGTGCTTCTGGTGTTGGAAGAATGTATTGGCTGTAATGGTCTGGATATGTAGATGTTCCAAAAACCTAAGAGCTTTTGATGGAAGTAAGCCTGGAAATTAAAAAAAAGTTATAGTATTTTCCCCCAATGCCCTCATTAAACAAGTTAAATTATACAAGCTGATGTGTTACCTGTAAACAGAATAGCTGCAGATAAAAGTAGATTTCCAGATGGAATAGACCCAGTCATTGGTTGACTGTTCCATATCCTGTGATGTCCACAACTGCCACATATTTGCTCAACTTGAACCAAGGACCCTAAAATTTTCTTGACAGCAAATAAGGTCACAGATGAACAAGATGAACAGTAGCGGAATAGCTCGAGTAGGTTGGATTCAAATACAATGAATTTTCTTTCATTCCACACTCCTGTACCTTCACTTTGACTAAAAAAAAAATCCATAAAATTGTATTTTGTACACTAATGCAAGAAAAGTAAAAAAAAAAACAGAAGTCTCTGTCGAGACTGTAGCTCTACTGGTTTGCTCTTATGACAAAGGAAGAGGAAAGTACTTAAGCAGTTGGGAATTGAAAATTTACACTAGAAAAAGGAGAATAATGATCCTTGAATAAGTGTCTTTATGTTCTTGTTTAGTCTTCTTGCATGCCACATTATATTATAATCAGACTAAAACTGTATTTGAAGTAGCATTTTGAGAGTAACAGAAATTGATATCTTTATTAACCAAGGTAATAATGTTCATTGAAGTCAAAATCCCATACACAGAATTATGTATCTTAGTGTGCCAAGTTATATTGAAATCAAACCAAAACTGTAGGAGGACTAGCATTTTGAAAGAATTTACAAAAATTTTATTTTTAATAACAACGCCAACACCGTTCATCGAAATCAAAAACCGATAAACAGAATTATGTATCTTAATGTAATCTACTTATATGCCAGGTTATATTGAAATCAGACCAAAACTGTAGGAGGAGTAGCAAAAAGAAATTTCTATTTTTAGTAACAACGCCAACACCGTTCGTCGAAATCAAAAACCCATCTACAGAATTATGTATCTTAGTGTAGTATGCTTGTGTGCCAAGTTATATTGAAATCAAACCAAAACTGTAGGATGACTAGCATTTTGAAAGAATTTTACAGAAATTTCTATTTTTAGTAACAACGCCAACACCGTTCGTCGAAATCAAAAACTGATACACAGAATTATGTATCTTAGTGTAGTCTACTTATATGCCAAATTATGTTGAAATCAGACCAAAACTGTAGGAGGAGTAGCATTATGAAAGAATTTTACAGAAATTTCTATTTTTAGTTACAACGCCAACACCGTTCGTCGAAATCAAAACCCATAAACAGAATTATGTATCTTAGTGTAGTCTACTTGTGTGCCAAGTTATATTGAAATCAGACCAAAACTGTAGGAGGAGTAGCATTTCGAAAGAATTTCAAAGAAATTTCTATTTTTAGTAACAACGCCAACACCCTTCGTCGAAATCAAAAACTGATACAAAGAATTATGTATCTTAGTGTAGTCTACTTGTGTGCCAAGTTATATTGAAATCAGACCAAAATTGTACGAGGAGTAGCATTTCGAAAGAATTTCAAAGAAATTTCTATTTTTAGTAACAACGCCTACACCGTTTGTCGAAATCAAAAACCGATAAACAGAATTATGTATATTAGTGTAGTCTACTTATATGCCAAGTTATATTGAAATCAGATCAAAACTGTAGGAGGAGTAGCATTTTGAAAAATTGTTTACAGACAGACAGACAGACGGACGGACGCCGGACGCATTACTATCGCATAAGCTCTTCTGGTCTCTGACCAGTAGAGCTAAAAAAACTCTAATTATGGTACAATTCTATCTACCTATTTTCTTCAGAATAGGTGTCTGACAGTGAGTCATCTGATAAGTTGGGCTCATAATCCGAGTCTTTGTTCCGTTCATCTGTGTAAATGGGAGCAGTATAGTCAACATCATCAATCATATATGATCTTTGCGTCAATTTAGGTTTTCTTGAAAGCTCGAACTCTTCTAAATCCCTGTTACATTGAGTCCCTGCACTAATCATCTTGGGTCTCTGTCTGATGTCAACTTGAACTCCTGATCAAATTAAAATTATTATTTACACATGTACTACATTTTATAATAGAGACCTTTAGTTACAAGAGATTTGCAACGTGTACGTTTAACCTACACGTACACGTTTACTTCCTCGCCGTGAGCTAAAAATTACTTTAGTTACGCGTAACACCGGAAGTGTTTGTAGCAGACGTCGAAACCTCGGGAATGGGAGATTTGAGGTAAACATTAAACAAATTAACTTTGTAAGTCTTGAAAAAAGTTATGAAAGAGGAAAATTTCTGAATTTTAGCGTATATTTAAAATTTAAAAAATACACAAAACTTAAAAAGTTTCGAAGTAAAACAGGAATTCTAATTTTGGATCATGAATATCTACATGTTTTCATAATTTCTTTTTTCAGTATTGAAAATCTACTTTTCTTGCTTGATGAGGGGCTGTTGAATTTTGACGAGTTCCTCATAT